>NC_066867.1:33831950-33840274 GCF_025177605.1 Cucumis melo
TTTAGGGTTTAGGGTTTAGGGTTTAGGGTTTAGGGTTTAGGGTTTAGGGTTTAGGGTTTAGGGTTTAGGGTTTAGGGTTTAGGGTTTAGGGTTTAGGGTTTAGGGTTTAGGGTTTAGGGTTTAGGGTTTAGGGTTTAGGGTTTAGGGTTTAGGGTTTAGGGTTTAGGGTTTAGGGTTTAGGGTTTAGGGTTTAGGGTTTAGGGTTTAGGGTTTAGGGTTTAGGGTTTAGGGTTTAGGGTTTAGGGTTTAGGGTTTAGGGTTTAGGGTTTAGGGTTTAGGGTTTAGGGTTTAGGGTTTAGGGTTTAGGGTTTAGGGTTTAGGGTTTAGGGTTTAGGGTTTAGGGTTTAGGGTTTAGGGTTTAGGGTTTAGGGTTTAGGGTTTAGGGTTTAGGGTTTAGGGTTTAGGGTTTAGGGTTTAGGGTTTAGGGTTTAGGGTTTAGGGTTTAGGGTTTAGGGTTTAGGGTTTAGGGTTTAGGGTTTAGGGTTTAGGGTTTAGGGTTTAGGGTTTAGGGTTTAGGGTTTAGGGTTTAGGGTTTAGGGTTTAGGGTTTAGGGTTTAGGGTTTAGGGTTTAGGGTTTAGGGTTTAGGGTTTAGGGTTTAGGGTTTAGGGTTTAGGGTTTAGGGTTTAGGGTTTAGGGTTTAGGGTTTAGGGTTTAGGGTTTAGGGTTTAGGGTTTAGGGTTTAGGGTTTAGGGTTTAGGGTTTAGGGTTTAGGGTTTAGGGTTTAGGGTTTAGGGTTTAGGGTTTAGGGTTTAGGGTTTAGGGTTTAGGGTTTAGGGTTTAGGGTTTAGGGTTTAGGGTTTAGGGTTTAGGGTTTAGGGTTTAGGGTTTAGGGTTTAGGGTTTAGGGTTTAGGGTTTAGGGTTTAGGGTTTAGGGTTTAGGGTTTAGGGTTTAGGGTTTAGGGTTTAGGGTTTAGGGTTTAGGGTTTAGGGTTTAGGGTTTAGGGTTTAGGGTTTAGGGTTTAGGGTTTAGGGTTTAGGGTTTAGGGTTTAGGGTTTAGGGTTTAGGGTTTAGGGTTTAGGGTTTAGGGTTTAGGGTTTAGGGTTTAGGGTTTAGGGTTTAGGGTTTAGGGTTTAGGGTTTAGGGTTTAGGGTTTAGGGTTTAGGGTTTAGGGTTTAGGGTTTAGGGTTTAGGGTTTAGGGTTTAGGGTTTAGGGTTTAGGGTTTAGGGTTTAGGGTTTAGGGTTTAGGGTTTAGGGTTTAGGGTTTAGGGTTTAGGGTTTAGGGTTTAGGGTTTAGGGTTTAGGGTTTAGGGTTTAGGGTTTAGGGTTTAGGGTTTAGGGTTTAGGGTTTAGGGTTTAGGGTTTAGGGTTTAGGGTTTAGGGTTTAGGGTTTAGGGTTTAGGGTTTAGGGTTTAGGGTTTAGGGTTTAGGGTTTAGGGTTTAGGGTTTAGGGTTTAGGGTTTAGGGTTTAGGGTTTAGGGTTTAGGGTTTAGGGTTTAGGGTTTAGGGTTTAGGGTTTAGGGTTTAGGGTTTAGGGTTTAGGGTTTAGGGTTTAGGGTTTAGGGTTTAGGGTTTAGGGTTTAGGGTTTAGGGTTTAGGGTTTAGGGTTTAGGGTTTAGGGTTTAGGGTTTAGGGTTTAGGGTTTAGGGTTTAGGGTTTAGGGTTTAGGGTTTAGGGTTTAGGGTTTAGGGTTTAGGGTTTAGGGTTTAGGGTTTAGGGTTTAGGGTTTAGGGTTTAGGGTTTAGGGTTTAGGGTTTAGGGTTTAGGGTTTAGGGTTTAGGGTTTAGGGTTTAGGGTTTAGGGTTTAGGGTTTAGGGTTTAGGGTTTAGGGTTTAGGGTTTAGGGTTTAGGGTTTAGGGTTTAGGGTTTAGGGTTTAGGGTTTAGGGTTTAGGGTTTAGGGTTTAGGGTTTAGGGTTTAGGGTTTAGGGTTTAGGGTTTAGGGTTTAGGGTTTAGGGTTTAGGGTTTAGGGTTTAGGGTTTAGGGTTTAGGGTTTAGGGTTTAGGGTTTAGGGTTTAGGGTTTAGGGTTTAGGGTTTAGGGTTTAGGGTTTAGGGTTTAGGGTTTAGGGTTTAGGGTTTAGGGTTTAGGGTTTAGGGTTTAGGGTTTAGGGTTTAGGGTTTAGGGTTTAGGGTTTAGGGTTTAGGGTTTAGGGTTTAGGGTTTAGGGTTTAGGGTTTAGGGTTTAGGGTTTAGGGTTTAGGGTTTAGGGTTTAGGGTTTAGGGTTTAGGGTTTAGGGTTTAGGGTTTAGGGTTTAGGGTTTAGGGTTTAGGGTTTAGGGTTTAGGGTTTAGGGTTTAGGGTTTAGGGTTTAGGGTTTAGGGTTTAGGGTTTAGGGTTTAGGGTTTAGGGTTTAGGGTTTAGGGTTTAGGGTTTAGGGTTTAGGGTTTAGGGTTTAGGGTTTAGGGTTTAGGGTTTAGGGTTTAGGGTTTAGGGTTTAGGGTTTAGGGTTTAGGGTTTAGGGTTTAGGGTTTAGGGTTTAGGGTTTAGGGTTTAGGGTTTAGGGTTTAGGGTTTAGGGTTTAGGGTTTAGGGTTTAGGGTTTAGGGTTTAGGGTTTAGGGTTTAGGGTTTAGGGTTTAGGGTTTAGGGTTTAGGGTTTAGGGTTTAGGGTTTAGGGTTTAGGGTTTAGGGTTTAGGGTTTAGGGTTTAGGGTTTAGGGTTTAGGGTTTAGGGTTTAGGGTTTAGGGTTTAGGGTTTAGGGTTTAGGGTTTAGGGTTTAGGGTTTAGGGTTTAGGGTTTAGGGTTTAGGGTTTAGGGTTTAGGGTTTAGGGTTTAGGGTTTAGGGTTTAGGGTTTAGGGTTTAGGGTTTAGGGTTTAGGGTTTAGGGTTTAGGGTTTAGGGTTTAGGGTTTAGGGTTTAGGGTTTAGGGTTTAGGGTTTAGGGTTTAGGGTTTAGGGTTTAGGGTTTAGGGTTTAGGGTTTAGGGTTTAGGGTTTAGGGTTTAGGGTTTAGGGTTTAGGGTTTAGGGTTTAGGGTTTAGGGTTTAGGGTTTAGGGTTTAGGGTTTAGGGTTTAGGGTTTAGGGTTTAGGGTTTAGGGTTTAGGGTTTAGGGTTTAGGGTTTAGGGTTTAGGGTTTAGGGTTTAGGGTTTAGGGTTTAGGGTTTAGGGTTTAGGGTTTAGGGTTTAGGGTTTAGGGTTTAGGGTTTAGGGTTTAGGGTTTAGGGTTTAGGGTTTAGGGTTTAGGGTTTAGGGTTTAGGGTTTAGGGTTTAGGGTTTAGGGTTTAGGGTTTAGGGTTTAGGGTTTAGGGTTTAGGGTTTAGGGTTTAGGGTTTAGGGTTTAGGGTTTAGGGTTTAGGGTTTAGGGTTTAGGGTTTAGGGTTTAGGGTTTAGGGTTTAGGGTTTAGGGTTTAGGGTTTAGGGTTTAGGGTTTAGGGTTTAGGGTTTAGGGTTTAGGGTTTAGGGTTTAGGGTTTAGGGTTTAGGGTTTAGGGTTTAGGGTTTAGGGTTTAGGGTTTAGGGTTTAGGGTTTAGGGTTTAGGGTTTAGGGTTTAGGGTTTAGGGTTTAGGGTTTAGGGTTTAGGGTTTAGGGTTTAGGGTTTAGGGTTTAGGGTTTAGGGTTTAGGGTTTAGGGTTTAGGGTTTAGGGTTTAGGGTTTAGGGTTTAGGGTTTAGGGTTTAGGGTTTAGGGTTTAGGGTTTAGGGTTTAGGGTTTAGGGTTTAGGGTTTAGGGTTTAGGGTTTAGGGTTTAGGGTTTAGGGTTTAGGGTTTAGGGTTTAGGGTTTAGGGTTTAGGGTTTAGGGTTTAGGGTTTAGGGTTTAGGGTTTAGGGTTTAGGGTTTAGGGTTTAGGGTTTAGGGTTTAGGGTTTAGGGTTTAGGGTTTAGGGTTTAGGGTTTAGGGTTTAGGGTTTAGGGTTTAGGGTTTAGGGTTTAGGGTTTAGGGTTTAGGGTTTAGGGTTTAGGGTTTAGGGTTTAGGGTTTAGGGTTTAGGGTTTAGGGTTTAGGGTTTAGGGTTTAGGGTTTAGGGTTTAGGGTTTAGGGTTTAGGGTTTAGGGTTTAGGGTTTAGGGTTTAGGGTTTAGGGTTTAGGGTTTAGGGTTTAGGGTTTAGGGTTTAGGGTTTAGGGTTTAGGGTTTAGGGTTTAGGGTTTAGGGTTTAGGGTTTAGGGTTTAGGGTTTAGGGTTTAGGGTTTAGGGTTTAGGGTTTAGGGTTTAGGGTTTAGGGTTTAGGGTTTAGGGTTTAGGGTTTAGGGTTTAGGGTTTAGGGTTTAGGGTTTAGGGTTTAGGGTTTAGGGTTTAGGGTTTAGGGTTTAGGGTTTAGGGTTTAGGGTTTAGGGTTTAGGGTTTAGGGTTTAGGGTTTAGGGTTTAGGGTTTAGGGTTTAGGGTTTAGGGTTTAGGGTTTAGGGTTTAGGGTTTAGGGTTTAGGGTTTAGGGTTTAGGGTTTAGGGTTTAGGGTTTAGGGTTTAGGGTTTAGGGTTTAGGGTTTAGGGTTTAGGGTTTAGGGTTTAGGGTTTAGGGTTTAGGGTTTAGGGTTTAGGGTTTAGGGTTTAGGGTTTAGGGTTTAGGGTTTAGGGTTTAGGGTTTAGGGTTTAGGGTTTAGGGTTTAGGGTTTAGGGTTTAGGGTTTAGGGTTTAGGGTTTAGGGTTTAGGGTTTAGGGTTTAGGGTTTAGGGTTTAGGGTTTAGGGTTTAGGGTTTAGGGTTTAGGGTTTAGGGTTTAGGGTTTAGGGTTTAGGGTTTAGGGTTTAGGGTTTAGGGTTTAGGGTTTAGGGTTTAGGGTTTAGGGTTTAGGGTTTAGGGTTTAGGGTTTAGGGTTTAGGGTTTAGGGTTTAGGGTTTAGGGTTTAGGGTTTAGGGTTTAGGGTTTAGGGTTTAGGGTTTAGGGTTTAGGGTTTAGGGTTTAGGGTTTAGGGTTTAGGGTTTAGGGTTTAGGGTTTAGGGTTTAGGGTTTAGGGTTTAGGGTTTAGGGTTTAGGGTTTAGGGTTTAGGGTTTAGGGTTTAGGGTTTAGGGTTTAGGGTTTAGGGTTTAGGGTTTAGGGTTTAGGGTTTAGGGTTTAGGGTTTAGGGTTTAGGGTTTAGGGTTTAGGGTTTAGGGTTTAGGGTTTAGGGTTTAGGGTTTAGGGTTTAGGGTTTAGGGTTTAGGGTTTAGGGTTTAGGGTTTAGGGTTTAGGGTTTAGGGTTTAGGGTTTAGGGTTTAGGGTTTAGGGTTTAGGGTTTAGGGTTTAGGGTTTAGGGTTTAGGGTTTAGGGTTTAGGGTTTAGGGTTTAGGGTTTAGGGTTTAGGGTTTAGGGTTTAGGGTTTAGGGTTTAGGGTTTAGGGTTTAGGGTTTAGGGTTTAGGGTTTAGGGTTTAGGGTTTAGGGTTTAGGGTTTAGGGTTTAGGGTTTAGGGTTTAGGGTTTAGGGTTTAGGGTTTAGGGTTTAGGGTTTAGGGTTTAGGGTTTAGGGTTTAGGGTTTAGGGTTTAGGGTTTAGGGTTTAGGGTTTAGGGTTTAGGGTTTAGGGTTTAGGGTTTAGGGTTTAGGGTTTAGGGTTTAGGGTTTAGGGTTTAGGGTTTAGGGTTTAGGGTTTAGGGTTTAGGGTTTAGGGTTTAGGGTTTAGGGTTTAGGGTTTAGGGTTTAGGGTTTAGGGTTTAGGGTTTAGGGTTTAGGGTTTAGGGTTTAGGGTTTAGGGTTTAGGGTTTAGGGTTTAGGGTTTAGGGTTTAGGGTTTAGGGTTTAGGGTTTAGGGTTTAGGGTTTAGGGTTTAGGGTTTAGGGTTTAGGGTTTAGGGTTTAGGGTTTAGGGTTTAGGGTTTAGGGTTTAGGGTTTAGGGTTTAGGGTTTAGGGTTTAGGGTTTAGGGTTTAGGGTTTAGGGTTTAGGGTTTAGGGTTTAGGGTTTAGGGTTTAGGGTTTAGGGTTTAGGGTTTAGGGTTTAGGGTTTAGGGTTTAGGGTTTAGGGTTTAGGGTTTAGGGTTTAGGGTTTAGGGTTTAGGGTTTAGGGTTTAGGGTTTAGGGTTTAGGGTTTAGGGTTTAGGGTTTAGGGTTTAGGGTTTAGGGTTTAGGGTTTAGGGTTTAGGGTTTAGGGTTTAGGGTTTAGGGTTTAGGGTTTAGGGTTTAGGGTTTAGGGTTTAGGGTTTAGGGTTTAGGGTTTAGGGTTTAGGGTTTAGGGTTTAGGGTTTAGGGTTTAGGGTTTAGGGTTTAGGGTTTAGGGTTTAGGGTTTAGGGTTTAGGGTTTAGGGTTTAGGGTTTAGGGTTTAGGGTTTAGGGTTTAGGGTTTAGGGTTTAGGGTTTAGGGTTTAGGGTTTAGGGTTTAGGGTTTAGGGTTTAGGGTTTAGGGTTTAGGGTTTAGGGTTTAGGGTTTAGGGTTTAGGGTTTAGGGTTTAGGGTTTAGGGTTTAGGGTTTAGGGTTTAGGGTTTAGGGTTTAGGGTTTAGGGTTTAGGGTTTAGGGTTTAGGGTTTAGGGTTTAGGGTTTAGGGTTTAGGGTTTAGGGTTTAGGGTTTAGGGTTTAGGGTTTAGGGTTTAGGGTTTAGGGTTTAGGGTTTAGGGTTTAGGGTTTAGGGTTTAGGGTTTAGGGTTTAGGGTTTAGGGTTTAGGGTTTAGGGTTTAGGGTTTAGGGTTTAGGGTTTAGGGTTTAGGGTTTAGGGTTTAGGGTTTAGGGTTTAGGGTTTAGGGTTTAGGGTTTAGGGTTTAGGGTTTAGGGTTTAGGGTTTAGGGTTTAGGGTTTAGGGTTTAGGGTTTAGGGTTTAGGGTTTAGGGTTTAGGGTTTAGGGTTTAGGGTTTAGGGTTTAGGGTTTAGGGTTTAGGGTTTAGGGTTTAGGGTTTAGGGTTTAGGGTTTAGGGTTTAGGGTTTAGGGTTTAGGGTTTAGGGTTTAGGGTTTAGGGTTTAGGGTTTAGGGTTTAGGGTTTAGGGTTTAGGGTTTAGGGTTTAGGGTTTAGGGTTTAGGGTTTAGGGTTTAGGGTTTAGGGTTTAGGGTTTAGGGTTTAGGGTTTAGGGTTTAGGGTTTAGGGTTTAGGGTTTAGGGTTTAGGGTTTAGGGTTTAGGGTTTAGGGTTTAGGGTTTAGGGTTTAGGGTTTAGGGTTTAGGGTTTAGGGTTTAGGGTTTAGGGTTTAGGGTTTAGGGTTTAGGGTTTAGGGTTTAGGGTTTAGGGTTTAGGGTTTAGGGTTTAGGGTTTAGGGTTTAGGGTTTAGGGTTTAGGGTTTAGGGTTTAGGGTTTAGGGTTTAGGGTTTAGGGTTTAGGGTTTAGGGTTTAGGGTTTAGGGTTTAGGGTTTAGGGTTTAGGGTTTAGGGTTTAGGGTTTAGGGTTTAGGGTTTAGGGTTTAGGGTTTAGGGTTTAGGGTTTAGGGTTTAGGGTTTAGGGTTTAGGGTTTAGGGTTTAGGGTTTAGGGTTTAGGGTTTAGGGTTTAGGGTTTAGGGTTTAGGGTTTAGGGTTTAGGGTTTAGGGTTTAGGGTTTAGGGTTTAGGGTTTAGGGTTTAGGGTTTAGGGTTTAGGGTTTAGGGTTTAGGGTTTAGGGTTTAGGGTTTAGGGTTTAGGGTTTAGGGTTTAGGGTTTAGGGTTTAGGGTTTAGGGTTTAGGGTTTAGGGTTTAGGGTTTAGGGTTTAGGGTTTAGGGTTTAGGGTTTAGGGTTTAGGGTTTAGGGTTTAGGGTTTAGGGTTTAGGGTTTAGGGTTTAGGGTTTAGGGTTTAGGGTTTAGGGTTTAGGGTTTAGGGTTTAGGGTTTAGGGTTTAGGGTTTAGGGTTTAGGGTTTAGGGTTTAGGGTTTAGGGTTTAGGGTTTAGGGTTTAGGGTTTAGGGTTTAGGGTTTAGGGTTTAGGGTTTAGGGTTTAGGGTTTAGGGTTTAGGGTTTAGGGTTTAGGGTTTAGGGTTTAGGGTTTAGGGTTTAGGGTTTAGGGTTTAGGGTTTAGGGTTTAGGGTTTAGGGTTTAGGGTTTAGGGTTTAGGGTTTAGGGTTTAGGGTTTAGGGTTTAGGGTTTAGGGTTTAGGGTTTAGGGTTTAGGGTTTAGGGTTTAGGGTTTAGGGTTTAGGGTTTAGGGTTTAGGGTTTAGGGTTTAGGGTTTAGGGTTTAGGGTTTAGGGTTTAGGGTTTAGGGTTTAGGGTTTAGGGTTTAGGGTTTAGGGTTTAGGGTTTAGGGTTTAGGGTTTAGGGTTTAGGGTTTAGGGTTTAGGGTTTAGGGTTTAGGGTTTAGGGTTTAGGGTTTAGGGTTTAGGGTTTAGGGTTTAGGGTTTAGGGTTTAGGGTTTAGGGTTTAGGGTTTAGGGTTTAGGGTTTAGGGTTTAGGGTTTAGGGTTTAGGGTTTAGGGTTTAGGGTTTAGGGTTTAGGGTTTAGGGTTTAGGGTTTAGGGTTTAGGGTTTAGGGTTTAGGGTTTAGGGTTTAGGGTTTAGGGTTTAGGGTTTAGGGTTTAGGGTTTAGGGTTTAGGGTTTAGGGTTTAGGGTTTAGGGTTTAGGGTTTAGGGTTTAGGGTTTAGGGTTTAGGGTTTAGGGT
>NC_066867.1:33840374-33862874 GCF_025177605.1 Cucumis melo
GTCCGTGGTAGTTTAATTCAGCGCATATTTCATTCCGCCTCCGGACTATCCATATTATTCCATGAACTTGATTCCACCGCTACGCTCCTCTTGAGGAGCAAAGATCATTGCCCCACTCCTCTTGAGGTGCAAAGAATATTGCGATCTAGGCTCAATGAAAAGTATCGGGATCTTGTAGACCACTCCTTTTTAGTGGACGCTACTTGATTATGGGGGGATGAGACTCTACCCTAAAGTTAGGAGCAAAAAATCTTGCGAGACCGGTCCGAAGGCGGAATGAAATATGCCTTGAATGAGTTGCCTTCCACTTCAAAAAATTTGAGAATATTGACAAGAGCTGGTCCGAAGGCCTCACAGGTCCTCAGTCCTATCCATATTAACCCGTCTGTCCTTCGGTCTTAAGACTCCTTCAAATTTCAGGATAAATCAGTCAAGAGGACGGAGGACGGGGGGGATTTGATGAGAAAGATTAGACTTTCTTTTTCGAGCCTAGTCCGCAACATCTGAGGCTTCCTCTGTCTCTTCCAAGTCTGCCGAGAGAATTCTCCCTTCCGATTTCTTGTAGGAACTTCTGCCCTTTCTACCCCCTTACCTTACCCTACTAAGTCTGATTGGATAGCTGCACCCTTTCTGCCGATTCTTGGTCGTATTCATACCGAGTCAACTAGTTCTAACCGATCCAATTAATAGTGATAGCTTTAGGCTAGTTCTAACCTAGCCTTTCTCGGTCGTATGAAGATGGAAGACTAACCTCACTCGCTGACTCTTCTTGTCTTCCTATTATGGGCTTCTCCAACTCAGCACCCTAGAAATAGCTTCTAACCCTATTTAGCTGACGCTTCCGCTTTCCGAAACTGTATAATAATAGCTTGACTCAAGAGAGATCTGACTCCCCCTACTAAGTCTGATGGGACCTCTTCCTACATAGTTGTGATACCTTCCAACGGATCCCGCAACTGCTTCTGAGCTAGCTCTTCCGATTTCCTATGCCGAAAGGATCAATGAACAAAGGCTGGGCGGGCCAGCTAGTCCCTTTCTCTTTCAGTTTCACATGACAGATGTAAGCCGTACGCAAATTCTATCTACGGCTTAGTCCCCGATCCCCTAGGTCTGGAGAGGAAAGTTCAGTTGCTCCTAGGCTGAAATTTCTTCTTTTTCACTATCTTGTCGTATATGAATCAAAGTGGCAAAGTTCTCTTCTTTGTTCTTGGTTCAGTGGAGAACTCTTTTACCTCTCAAATATGATGAACTCATTCATGAAATATTCTTTGAACCTTCGGACCTGTCCTCCGTCCTCGCAATATTCTTTGCGCCTAGCCTTTGTTTTACTTAAATATCGGTGAAGGCCAAATAAATAGGAGTATTAAGACAAAATCATTGAAGCGAAGGTGAAAAGAATATTGACTAGACTGATCAGTCGTGCAACTGATTAATGGAAAAAGAAAAACCAGATCCCCATATGAATTAGGCGGAGGACTGATTAATTCCTCTTTGACCTCCCCACGTAGCGCTAATTCCTTCTTCCAGAGTCAGCTCACCCGGAAAGGCATCATATCGAGGCTTTGAATAGGAATCACTCATATTGCATTGAGCCTTTCTTTCTCTCTGAATTTCATGCCCTTCGCTTCGCGCCTTACGGACGGGAGCAAAGAATTTGCGAAAAGGAGTCTGAACTCCTGACTTGCATGTCTTAAGCAAATTACAAGGGATCCAACTCATCCTAGAAAGTTTACGAAATCAAGGCAAGAAAAGAAAGGCAGGGATCTTGTCTTGCATTTTTCTAGTCCGAAGGACTGTTCTTATCTAACGATAATAGTCCTTTTTTTACATCTTTTTCATTCTTTCTTCTCATTCATTCATTCAATCTTCTTTGAACCGATGTCAAAAACCTTGCAAAATCTGGGATTGAACTACTAAATACTAATAAAAGGAAGAAGAAGTCAAAATAATGGATTGATAGGACTTCGCCTAGAAAATATGAAAAAACTCATATTGCATTGAGCCTTAACTAGTCAATATTCTTTGAACCTTCGCTTCTTCTAATTCCATTAATCAGTCCTTCTACGTTTTAAGACTCCTTCCTATTTTTAGGACGAAGTGAACATGAATATGGGGATCGTTCTAACTCATATTCATTCAGCCTCCTTCTCCGCTCTAAAGGGAATCTCATTCCCCTCTTCCAAAAACAAAGGTCCAGATGTGAGCTCTGCGCAAGGGTTTATGTAACTCAAACTCAGACTTTTGGTAAAGACCTAGGAAGAACCCGAAGGCGAGCTCTGCGTAACCCCCCCCGGGAACCTCTTTCTCCCTTTATCAGGAGCGGAAGCGGAGCGTAGCGGAAAGAGGAAAGAGCCGTCAACTACTTTCTCCTTTATTTCACTACTTTCTCCTTTCTTTCTCCTCTCTTTATCCGGACCAGAAACTAGAACTCTCATCAAACTATGTGAATTTCTTTGATAGGCTTTCTTCTTTCATTTGCGTTTTCCCGTCTTTTTTCTTGCAAAATGGTCCTTTTTCTCATCTTTCTATTTAACGATAATAGAGAAATTTTTACATCTTTTTCATGAAAAGTTGCTGCCAGCCATACCCAAAACCTAGCTTTTTGTTCATTTTCGCTAAGGATTACAAGGTCGTTGATTACAAAAATTCATAATCAGTCGACTTTCTTCGAACCGGCCCGTGGTAGTTGAATTTCTTTGAACCTTCTTTTATTCTCATTCAGTCCTTTCGCTTTATGAAATGAGTCTTTATTCATTGACTCCTTATCAGTCGACTTTCTTCGAACCCTATTCTTTGTTTTGAGTCTCCTTATTTCATAACCTCCTTTTGAGTATATTCCACAGGTTCATATGGATTTCAGACTCCTGATACGCATCTGGACCCCTTAATTGCCATTCAAAGACCTGTCCTCTTGAGTCAGAAAGATTTCCCTAGAAACTGAGGACGTCCTGGAGGAGTATATAGACCAAGGCATCCTTCTTAAAAGGAGTTCTTTCGATTTCTCTCTTTCGGAAGTAGCCGGACGCCTGAATGAACAAGGGTTAGAAGACGAGTACCGCGTAGTGGGTAGAGGAGAGAGATCAATGAATAAGGAATAGGTCTCTGTCGGGAGCTTCTCATCATAAAGAGGATCGGAATAGGGGTCGAAGCCTCACCTGATTTATCTCTTTCCTTTTCTCGTAGAAATCCCAATTAGTAGATTCACTCAATTCATCGGTACCCAACCTAATTAAGCTAGCACGGACCGGTGCGAAGGCGGAAGAAAGTCGAAAAAGTCTATCCGCCAAGGTCACATCCGGATCTTCAGTCTGCTCTCTCTCTTGTGCCATTATCATCTGAAATAGGAATCGGACGAGAATCAAGACCTAGAACTAAGAAATATCAAGCCCTTGGTATTATGGGTACTGCGTGAACCAGACATAGAGATGAAGAAAAATCATATATTAGATTACTGACCCAGAAAAGAAAGGCGAGATTGTGTATAAAAAGCAAAGAATCCTCAAGCCCTTCAATATTATGAAGAAAGAGAATGAAGATTCATTCTTTGAATTAATGAATGAACTCATATTCCAGAAGAATATTCTCCATTGAATTTCTCAATTAGATAAGTTCAGAACTCAAAATTTCCATTCTTCTCTCTTCATCTTCCCGGGACCTACTATTTGGAAGAAGACTCCCAGAAAAAGCCTAGGCTTTGACTCGCAAATGCACTATTTTCCCAGGTTTTCATCCAAGAACGGGAGTTTGAATGCGAATGCAATGGCCCACGTAGCGGTTGTAGAAGGGGAAGGAATGAAGGAAGCTCAAGTGGGAAGAGGTCAAATGGACAGAAAAAGCAATGTCCGGGAAGACCAAACTGAAAGTCAGAAATTGGGAGTCGTCGCGCGAGTCAGCCTTCTCTTTCTGCTTGAGTACTGAATTCTTGCTATGCATTGAGATTGATCGACCAACCTTGCACAAGATCTCTCTCCTTCTATCCTTTGATTCTGAGATTCTTTTCTTAGTGCGAATGCACAAAATCCTAGGTTTTGCCCCCTGATTTATGGATCTTCATTGATTGCGCTCAGTCCCCTTCGCTTCGCGCCTTTCAATTTTGAGTCCTCCTCGATCATTCTTTGAGCCTTGCCTCCGGTTCAAGCCTCCTCTATCGTCTGAACCTCCTCTATCCTTTTTTTCTTCCCTAGCTTTCAGTCTTCCTTAATCTTGTGAAAAGAGGGTTCATTCATTCCATAAAACCCGTGGAAAATGAGATGAGAACTCTCGTTCGGAGGTCACTGAAATCGACTAGGACGCCGATCAAGCAATAACTATTAAGTCGGGTCTTGAAGTTCTCAAGTCTTCTCCCTTTCATAGGAATAAGGACTATTATCAGAAGGCGGAGCGGCTCGGACATTCACTCCTTAAAGAAGAACTCTATTCTCATAGGGGAAAAGTTTGAAGTTGCGGCTTCAAGGTGCGAAGCAAAAAGAAAGAGGGAGAGAGAAGACGAAGTGGAAGCTCGATCTCTTGAAGCAGAGGAAAGCGTCACAGACCGGCCGATCTCATTCTCTCTTTTCTTCTCGGTTGAATGAGATCTCTTTGGCAAAAGAAAAGGCTTCGTGGAAAGCCATGATCGATGCCTCGCCCTACTAAATATCCTCCCCACATAAATAGAGAAAAGATGTGTGAATCCGGCAATCATCCAGCCGCTTCGCTTCCGATCCTCCCGTAAATCAAGGGTCACTTCTACATTAAGTCAAGCTTCTTCGCCCGCGGAGTGGGCCTTAGCCTTTGTCAGTGAGTTGACGGCGACCTTCATCCATGCTCACGGACTTTCCCACCATAGACGGATTTTCCTGACCTTTATGACTGAAATATGCGAATGAATATCAGACTCCCCCGAGATAAAGCTGAAGTGAGTTCGAGCTTCCGAGCAGGTCTCGAGCCTTGATCCTCTCCTAGGTAAGTCAAGCCTGCCTCCCTATCTCTTCTTATGGCGGTTTTGGCCGCTTCCACTCTTTCCCCAAAAGTCGGCTTTGAGCCTGGAATGGGAATCTTATCCTTCATTCTTATCTTTTGGGTCCGAAATCTCTCTCCTTCACACCGCTACGTCTTCCTCTCTTCTGTGGAGTTTGATTCCTTTCACTGATTTTGCACTCCCAAAAATAGATCGGACTACGCGGAAGGAAAGCATAAAAAAAGTTCAGACGAGACTGCTCCCTTAGGATCTTTTGAGGTCTGGAGGACCCGTCCGGAGGAGTTTCCATATTCGATTTGATCCACTAAAGAAAAGATTCCACTAGGTGCCAAGGGTATGAATGATATGAATTATCAGTCTTGTGTGCAGGGTTTTCCGTAAATTCTTAGTTCTTTCCTTATTATGGGTCCACAGTAGGTTGGGTCGCTATCCAATCTAGTAGCAAGTACTTATCTTCTAGTTCTGAAATGGTATACTCCTCCGGCCTGACCTTCTTATTCTGCTCTCTTTTCTTTCTTTATTGCTTTCTAGCTCCCTCATCGTATTAGACTGATTGATTCCATCATAGGTTCCTGAAAGATCATCAAGTAGATCTATCCATTGATCGTATTGGTTTAGCTTCTTGAAGAGAAGATCAAGGGTAGAATATAATATCTCAAGTCTGAAGTTGAGGGGAAGGTTATCTATCATGGGATCGACCGAAGGTTAAGTAATCAGTCTCCCTTGATCAATGAATAAAGGAAAGAGAAAGCATAAAGGAGGGGATCATCCCCCTTCCTTGAAGTCTCTCTTTTCTTCTTGCAGAAGTAGTCACCAGTGCTTGATCTAGCTTTTGTCATAGGTTCATATTCCTTATAAGAAGAAGACAAGTCCCCACGTCTTTCATTTTAGTCGCTCCGCTTCGCGCCTTCTCCGGCCTAGTGCTTTCTTTTGTTTTTGAAAGCAATAGACAGGATTATGACTTGAGTTCATAAAGAAGAGATTGCGGAGTCTAGAACAATGATCATAGGTAGGGGGAGACTGGATAGGATAGGTTAGCCAGCCTTTGTGTATACGTGACGAAGGACGAGAAAGAGTTGAAGGAGGAGATGAGGCTCGACAGGTTTTTATCTTCTAAAAAGAGTATTCCAAAGATTACTATAGGATCGAACCATTTGATTTGACAGTGAAAAGACTAGTTTTCAGCGCCTTCTATGAATGAATTCCTGTCTGCTTTTTCTTCTTTCTGAAATCAGTGGATTTTCGTACTCACTATGAATTCAAGAATTGATTTGACCGGTCCGAAGGACTCCTTTTAGTGGAGTTTCCATATTAGCTTTCCCCTTCCTTATTTGTTTGAAAAAGGAATGAGATCTTTCTACCCCTAATATGAAAGACTGCCTTTTCACTCTGGTAATTCAAGGATATTCATACTAAGGGCTTTGCCCAGTCGTAGATACCTAACTTGATGCCAAAGCTGAACTCCTCTATCTTGGAAAAAGGAGTGTACCAAAAGAGTACTCTGGAACCTTGAGGATCTCAGAAAGGGGTGATCGTGGGATCCATTTCGATCTTAGATCTCCACTTTGAGATAGGCGTGCATCCAGGCATAGGGTGTACTCATAGAGATCCCTAATTTCCTCGTCTGGATTCTGACCACGGGAGGTATGCGGCAAGACTTTGATGTGCTCTGCCTGATCTAAGCAAGGATGGAGGGACATAACCCCAAAGTCCTAAGGATAGAGCCAAGACGGGGTGACTGCACGAGGCGAAGGCTAGCATCACGATCAGTCTCTTTGCTCTACGGCCATGCCGAAAGCCTAACTCGAGACGCGGGACTGAAAGCCAAGGCCTCTGCGGTCCCGCAGCCGAGTCGAAAGAGGCATGGGGTGCTTAACTCTCATATGATAGACCACCCCATGGGCGAAAGATCCACTCTTATGCAGTCTAACCGGAATCCTTTCGCAAACTCGTCCGGTAGTTTCCATATTTTCCTGGCGAGATGCCGACGCCTAACTCTGACTTTTCTAGTAGGCGTCCTTAACCGCCTCAATGAACAAAGGGTGGAAAAGATGAGAAATCACCGAGCACAGCTACAGAAGTCAACTTCTTCCCAGGATAGACCTCTGATGCTGCTGCCCATTAAGTGATGAGATAGGGTAGATATAGGCGAGACCGATCCATAAAATCCCACTCCGCGGTTCAAAGAATATTGACGGCCAGGAGGAATAATGAGGCTGTCCAGTAATAAAAGCAAGAGGCTTCTGCTTTTTGACGAACCTCTTTTATCTTGGAAGCCAAGGCAATACTGAGGGAAGATGGCCGTCTCCATCAGAGAAGTCAATGAGGCCACCTACCTATGCGCTTTTCAAGTCAATGGAATAGATTCATCCTTTCTATGGGGCCAGCTGATCGAAGGTACGTACCATCGGATGAGCTTCAGAACGCTAGCCAACCATTGGTGTACCGAGTAACCTCTGTCTAATTCCCAATGGCGAAGACCCCTCCTCTTGGCTACAAGCGCAAGATAGTCTCCCGGGAGTGGGGCCTCATCTAAGATCGATATTAGCAAACTGCCACTGATAGATGGTCTCATTATTTGAGTGGAAGATGTACCGTGTGTATTTTGCCCCTTGGGAGCACCGATGTCCGTACGCTTTAATGCACAGTAGAATGAATGAAAATGATGTCGGACAAGAAAGAAGGCAAAGAAAGATTCTTGGCATAGAGAGTTTGATCACCGCTCTGTGCCATGAGCTTCGCACACCACGGCGGAGTTGGGATTAGACTTCCATCTTGGGGACAAAGTCAATTCCTTGTTCCAGAGTGAGGATGCCCCACGTAGCGGTACATACCGCTCTATCAAGCGTGCGAATCATTGCTTTTCACCAAAGAATGAGACACAAAGGCACGGATTCTTTCTTAGATAGAGGGTCGGACGAGACTGTCGAAGGTGTCCCTTGCTCACAGCGTAAGCTGACTGAAAACCGAGAACAAAGACAGAGGGATCACGGCCGGATCCTTCACTCTAATCCCTTTCCGATTCAAAGAATGAGAGTCTTCCTGACTTGGTAGTGGAGACAAATAGGGATGGAAAAATGGAGTAGTAGTAGAGTCACCGACGTAATAAGTAGGGTTCTGCACTGCTTGAAATAGAAAGCGAGAAAGAGGTAGCCCGACTGGAGAGCCAATCGCCTACACTCCTTCCAGAACAAATGCGTGGCTATACACCATGACCATCAGTCAGTGAGAAATCTTCGATGAGTTCTGGGAGGCTTTCTACTTCTGCCAGGAGACTCAGGCTTGTCTCATAGGAGCAAATTCAAAGAATCTTGCCATGGTGCTCAGTTCTTCCTATAAAAAGATAGTGGTCTCCACTCCCCTTTCTGATCACATCTTCTGTCACCAAGGTTGTATCTGAGAGGATGGACACAGGCGGACCACACAGCTTATCTCTTTCATGCACTGGCCCCAGAAGTCGCTTAGTTTCATGCCTCCTAGGTTGAAGAAGCATATTGCGCTCTGGCCCACGAGATACGCAGGAAAGAAGAAAGAGAATCAGAGGGTTAGATTAGACTCTTTCGTAGCTAACTCAATCTTGAATGATGGGGAAAGTCTGACTTATCTCTTTCATCAGTGGCTGCCGTTGCGGAAGCTATCTTTCAATCCGTCCTCGTCCCAGTACTAATTAAACTACCACGGACCGGGATCCCTTCTTCTTTCTGTAGCAGAAGTAGTTTCCGCCCTTTGTTCATTGAGTGAGGCCGTTCTGCCGGTGGCAGTGGAGGTTGAAGTTCTTCTTCTTCTTGCTTTTGCAGTTGAGGTATGCGTCATGGAAGATGAGAGATCTCTTTGCCAAGGCAAATATCAAGGCTTTTGAACTCAATTCACTGGGATAATGGCTCCTTTTCTTCTTTTAGTCGATTTTCATTCCACGTAACTTAATAGAAGGATGAGTAGGACCCCCACGGGGCCCCTCCAGCTAGAAGTTCTCGAAAGAAATCAGAAGAGAGTGATTTATTCAAGATATATTTCTCTTCTCACTATGAAAGAAAGAGAAGGAGAGGATAAAGGAATGAGTCAGATGAGGCCTTTCATTCTCCCCGTTGGTCAAAGTCAGAGGACTCAGTCTTTTCTCTTTCCCCTTGACTCAGAGTAGGGGTGGAAATTCAACTACCACGGACCGGTGCTTGGGCTAGGAGTTAGTCCTGTGTGAGGGAGAGACTTTTTGGGGACTAGAAAAAGCTATAGATAAGGCGAGGAGTGAATTACCTTTTAGATGAAAGAGCGGAAAGAGAAAGAAAAGAACTTCTGACTTCCACAACGCCTACTTCTGAAAGAAGAACTGCGACTGAGGCAATAAGAAGCCAAGAAAGATTGAGAACCGTCCGAAGGACTATTGATCCATATTCGGACTGGTCCTCTCGCTCTTGTCTTGTTCTACCATATCTACCCGAGACCAAGAACTTGTGCATCATCTCGTAAAAGAAAAGGGTTTTTCGGAATTGAAATCCGCCTAGGGAAGAAGAATGTCTGAGGCAAAGGCTGGAGCGAGGTCTACATGCCATGGGGCCTACTAGCCGAATCCGTGGAAAGCTTATCTTATGATGCAGCTTATCCAGTTCTCATCTTAAGAAGCTTATGCAGAAGATGATTATCCTTATTCAGTGGCTATCTTCCTCTCTCACATGAACCACCTCACTGGCAACCTTCTCTGAGATTATTCTCAATCTCCGAATTGATTGAAGTCGAAGCCTAAGCCTTCCTCGTGGCCTGCTCCACGACCAAGAGAAAGAAGGCGAACTTTGACCCCTCTGAAAAAGCACCTACTCTCAATCTTCTTTTGAAATAATAAGGAATCTGAAACCTTCTTTTTGATGAGCCTTCTTCATTGATAAGGATCTTTTCACCTTTCTAGTCGGACTTTGAAAATCAGATTTTATAGGAGCCTCGATCATTCTTTGAGCGTCCAGATCCCCGTCCTCCGGCGCGAAGGGAAGGGCATGAAATTCAGAGAGAAAGAAAGGAGTGCAAGGTGCAAAGAATATTGCGACCTTTCTTTTTCTTCGGATGAGAATCAGTCCTTCAATAGTCCTTTTCTACCTTGAAATCAGTGAGGAGATTTAGTTAGTACGTCTTTCAAAGGGGTTCTCAATCCAGTAGAGGTAGAGGCTAGAGGCCGAGGAAAGCGAGACAGATTCCTAAGCCTTCTCCTTTCCGGTCCTCGTGCGCATGGTCCTTATCTTAGCCGGTCACGTCCATAGTTGGTTTTGGTGATACCTCGTTGTGGGTTACCGCTCGGGTTCTTATATCAGACATGCGAGAAGAAAGGACTGAAAAGAGTATAGAAAAAAGGATGGATGCTCTCAATCAAATAATGGATCCATCTTCAGTCTAAATGACCTTGAAGGCCCCACGGTTTTTTATTCAATCTTAATCATAGGGAGACCTCTTCGGGATAGGAAATGAAGGGGATTCTTATCTCCTCTCTCTACTTTAGCTGCGGGAAGGATCCCTTTCAGCTCTTGAGAGGTCTTGTATGCTCTTCCCCTATCTCTCTTTCCCCAGGAAAATAACCTACGGGAACTCATCCAGCCCTCCGTCTGCAATAAGAAAGGGGTCAAAAAATCGACCAAGAGGCTTTCTTCCTCTTCCAAAATAGAATGAGTTCATAGAGATAAGAACCAGACTTCAGACTCTCCCTTTATTATCATTATCAAATATCTTGAGAAAGTGAATCTAAAGATGCTTTAGTTGCCCTTCTTCATTGACTTTCATTCGATCTTTCATGAGACCAGTTGTGCCGAGAAGCTTGAGCTTGAAAGCGTCAATATTCTTTGAACCTTTCTCTTTCTTTCAGAATCCACAAAGTCCGCATCCCTAGTGGAAGCCAATCGTCCGTCCGCAGTTTCTCTTGCCGTTGAAGTTTCAGTTTCCGGATAAGTTTCATAAGGATATTATCCTAAATTCTCATAAGTAAGGTGAGAAGAATTCTCGAATAATATTGAAGAAGGTTCAAAACAAAAATCAGGATGCCTTGGCCTCAAGGGCGAACTAAGATAGTCTTCGAAGAAGCTTGGGCAAAGGAGGGACTACTCGAAAGGAGAGAGCGAGACAGAGTTTCAGCTGCCGACTGGTCTTCTCTTCTTCCTTATTAGTTGATCGGGGCGACGAGACTCCCACTACGCGGGCGAGGCCGGAGCGAAAGAGATCTTTATTCAGTTTTAGTTAGGAAGCTTGATTCCGTCCTCAGGCATGAGAATTTCCATGTTCACCTCCCTCTCAAGGCTCAAAGATCATTGATAAGGAAAAGGTTCGTAAAGAGGCTATCAGTCTATTTCCCACGTAGCGGTATTCCGCCTGTGAAACCTTCAAAGATCTACCCCGGTTTTCTCAGTAAGTAGCAAACTCTTTCGGCCGTTGAAGTTGCAGTTCTTCTTTCAGTGAGTACAGTACTATTAGACTAAGAGTATTCTGACTCGTTATGAGGGTATACCGAAGAAAGGTCACAAGCTCGGAAGCGGAATAAGCAGCGGACCTCCGCCCGACCCAACGAAAGAAGGGAAAAGGGATCGACTCCTCTCCCTCTAGGTCGAGCCTATATGATATCCTCAAGACTAACTGAGACAGCGGCAGCCACTGCCTCTTGTTCTTCCCTTTATTCTGCTCCCATAATCATGAAATTCCTTTTCCTTGAAGTAGGTTTTTACACGGCTACTACTGATTATAAGGACGTCTTTGTCAACTCCTTATTTATTATATATCAGACCTTTCTTTCTCTTGCTTCTTTGAACCTTCTTCATTGATTGACAAGAAATCGATCAGTCCTTCAAGGTGACCAGAAAAAGCAGAGGACTGATTCTCAAATTCCTCCGGACTATTCAACCTATTTCCCCGTCCTCCGGACAGGTCGAGTCAATATTGAATATTACCAACTCCCTTCCAAGTGAGTGAGGTAAGCCCTTCTTCTCAACGTAGATCGGTGAATTTTGCCTATCCTATTAGCTATTAGCTCCTAGCTCTCTTCTTCTAACTAGGTAGCTAGGCATTTCTTCCTATCCGACTAGTAGGAATGAGAAGAACAAGAACTACTAGCTACCCAGCTCTTGGCTTGGTAATGCACTCGGGCATAGATCCATTTTCGTACTAATACAAATGCGCACTATCAGGAGCATCTTCCTGCGAGTCTGCCTAGCTATTAGGAAGTAGGGTCCTAGAAAGCCGGATATACCCATCTTAGTAAGGAGGCTAAGTACCTATGATTCACTATTTCCCTCGGGGTTCTGTCTTCTTAAGTAGCTTTCCAGTAGGGTTGGCCTAGGGATCCGGTTTTTGGATGGGAATAAGCGGCCTAGCGCGTAGTGGGCCTTATAGCTTAAGGGGACACAATACCCACTCGATTGGACAAAACAAAAGAAGACCTGGGTTGACATCCACGAGGCAATGAAAGTAAACAAGAGGGTTGACCACTCGGGGTAGACTTGCTTCCTCAGTGACTCAGAAATGCACCACCTCTTAGCTCCGCTTGGATGCGCTGACCCTTCTCTTACAATACTGGGATTGATTTGCTCTTGCATTCCATAATGGGCGAAGAACCTCTTCGGGGGATAGCAGCAATCTGCAGGTTCGAGAGACCTGTGGAAGAGGAAGAGAAGCACGACTCTCTTATACATAAAGCTAGAACAGACCTGCACCCTAGGAAATAATATGCTCGACCAATCCATAAAATCAGAGGGCGGACTGACTCAAAGAAAGGAAAGAGAAGTATGAAAAGATAGAAAGAGATTCCTCGACAAAGAAGGAAAGAAGGAGTCTCAAGCGGATCCAAAAATGGAAAGAAGTATACTGACTAACTACACTAGTGAAGCAGTCTGAAAGTGAAATGACTTCCAACCGGGGAAGGGTTGACTATGCTAAAGCAGAGGGTTAGAACCATCCGTCTTTGACTACCAATGGGGAATTAGTCGGATTCGGCAGAGACTTTTGAGACCCGATCTTATAGTGGCATTCTCTTCTCCAGGCCTTTCCCCTCTCCCACTGATAGGTAAATTCCTGTCTGGAAAGCACCCACGTAGCGGTAAGCGAGCGAGTTCGACTTCTAGGAGTTAGAGTCCCTAAGGCTAAGAAGCAAGTTAAGGCAATGCTGGAGTAAGTAAGCCATTGGGAGTTGCCATAGGTTGTGGGTTGTGGTTGTATTCCTAAGCAGGAAGAGTTTGCGAGCCAGTTCCAGTTGGAGTTGCTTTACTTGGTAGAGTGAGGCATTCCCATTCTTCGGCTGCTTTATTTGCGTAAATGAAGGAAGGGAATAATAGAAAGGGACGCCTTTGAAGCAAGGAAAAAAGGAAGGAAGTGGCAAAGGGTCTTTTTCGTCTTTATGATGTATAGAATTGTTGACTTAGGATTCGATCCGAACCTACTAAAACCCTTGCAAGAGGTCTCGGATTTCTTGAGTAGGCGGGTGGACCTGAAGGCCGTTTAGGGCTTGAAAGCCGGACTTTCCATAGGGGGCCTGGCCTTGCCGCAAGATAGGCCATAGGAGCAAATGAGCGACCTATTTTTGAGTTAAGCCAGGAGTTCTCGAATGAAAACATCAATCATCTTTGGCCCGGAAGCTTTCTTTCTCGTGGTGGCTTCCCGTGTAGGGAGAAAAGTTGTCCATATTAATGGCTCCTGTATATTCTTGCTATCTCGAGTTGACCTACAAGATAAAGGCTATAAAATGGAAAACGGAGACCTTCGAATCTCTAATGTACCCGCATCTTTCATCGGTTTTTTTTCTGAGACTCATCAAAACTCGAGACGTGCTTAGGCTAGCAAGTTGAACCGGATCATCGGATGCACACCCGCACTTCGTCTGCCTCGTCAAGGGAACCCGGACACTTCCCTTGCACAGTCTCCGGTGGAGACGGGGAAATTAGAGTGGGGGCAAAAGTCTCGTAATCTTTTTAGTATCCAGATGGCCGCTGGCTACAGAAGCTCCCATGTGGTTTAGAATGAGTATCCACATAGCCAGGACTAGGGGGACTGAATTCTACAGGGAATAGTCCGAGAACAAAGTGCGGGCGAAGGAGGCTGAATTCATATTCCTTGCCTTGTCATGAGCAAGAATCAACTGACCTTGCTATCTACGAGACAAGATAGCTGGGTTGGGTGGGATGTGAAGAAATGGAAATAGCATGCATTCCCCCTTGCCCGGTACTAAGAGGTTCCATTCCCCGTATCCCATCCCTAGCCCTGAGATATTGATATTAGGAGTTGGGTCCTTGAGAAGGACCAATCAGAGGCAGGCGCAAAGAATATATAGAGTGTGAGGGGCAAAGAATGATCGAAGAGGTAAGAAAGTCTAAGGAAGAGGAAGTATAAGGGGGGCGAAGCCCTACAGAAGAGGCAGGAAAGCAACTGAAAGTGTGAGGGGCGAAGCCCTACAGAAGAGGCAGGTGCAAAGAATATTGCGCAAGTCTGTCTTAGGGAAAGGTATACATTCTGTCTTAGGTGAGAGGAAGGAAGAAAGAATCAGTGTGAGGTGAGGGGCAAAGAATGATCGAAGAGGTAAGTCAGTATAAGGAAGTCAGTCAGTACAATCAGTCTAAGGGGAAGAAGTAGAGTACAAGAGGTCAGTCAGTATAAGGGGCAAAGAATGATCGAAGTACAAGAAGAAAATCTAAGGGGCGAAGCCAGCGTAAGCAAAAGTATGAAGGCGAAGCCAGCGAAATCAGAAGTCAGCCGGATAGCTATCCCTGAAAGATGGAAAAGGCGGACCTATGGCCGGACCTATTAGCGAGAAAAAGGACTCAAGGCAGGTTCAAAGAATATTTCATTGAATATGTTTAGGCTCATCAAAGTGCTCAAAAGGTAGAAAGAAAAGGGAAGAAAGAAATCTTCTGTCTATCCGTCTAGGCGTAAAGCAATCCGTGTAGGCGTAAGCCACTCCTTCGCAATATTCTTTGCGCCTTTCTTTCTCCTACGCGGAATCTATATATTCTTTGCACCTTTCTTTTATGAGGCCTAACTACGGGGATCTAGACCCAGCCGGAGGCTGATTATTCCACTTCAATCCGCGGTCTTAAGACGACTTATGCTCAAAGAATGATCGAAATCATAACTTTTTTAGTGGTCCGGAGGACCTTTTTCACCCAAACTATGAATTCCACTATTTTCATATTGAGAGAGTTTGATTTTAGCAGTTTACGAAGTGAAGTTAAGGAGTGCAAGGGGAAAAGGGGATAGGGGTATAAGGGTAGTCTCTGATCCTTCAGGCTACCTCCGTGTCAAAGGCGAGCTCTACTCTACGGGCTGAACCATTTGCAAGCAAAGATGTCTTTAACAAAAGAATAGGTTCGATCTGGTGGCGGCGGAGATCTAGGCCCGATTGAACTTCTTCCCCCCTCCACCTGATTTACCGCGTAGTGGGATTTAGTAGGAGAAGGTAGGAAGGAAGTAGGGTATTCAATCCTAAAGCGCTCACGAGCTCCCCCTAGAAAGAGGATCTAGGCTGCTCTGCCCATATTCCTACATTCTGATCATCATGCTTGTGCCAGCTGAATTACCTTTTTGATCTCGGACGGGGAATGAGCTTGAGGAGTTAGGCTGAGCATACGAGGTTTCGGATTAGGATCCAGAGGAAGTAGAAAGAGAAAAATCAGTGGCTGCAGCGGGAGGAAGGAAGGGAAAAGAAGGGAGGAACCCCACCCGTGGAATCCGTCGTACTCCCAGGAGCTCTTTCGGTTTCAGTAGCAGTTCTTCTTGTGGATGAAAGATCAGGGGATGTCCAAGGATCCTTCCTTTCAAGGGGCAGAGAGTAGGGCAATAAGAAAAAGCCTAGGGAGAGATTTCGGGTTTAGAGAAATGCAGCAACAAGTTTGAAGCGTCCGAAGGACTGATTTCTTTATCCCATACTCTCTTCTTCTTCTCTATTGCTTTCTACTCTGCCAGACCTTTACCGGCATCTTCGGGCACCTATATTTGACGGTCCGCTATTGAAGAGCACTTTGGGGCCTTCGAAAGACTAAAAGAGAAGAAGAAGAAAGATAGAAAAAGCTGAAACTACCGAGAAATTTCTTCTCTGACTTACGTAATTTCGAAATAGAGAATATGAGTTCGGAAATGAGTGAAATCGCATCATTCTTCCTTCTTTTCTCGTTAATGAATTGAGAATGAAAGAGAGTAAGAGAAAGCCTGAACAAACTAGCACAACCTGAAAGGAGTGAAGGAAAGAGACAGAGGAAGAGGGCTAGGCCCATTACAGTGACTGAGGAAAGATAACTGATAAGAATTCCTGCTACCGAAAAAAGATCAGGATGAAAGAAGAAGTCATCAGTCTTCCTGTACTTCATCCTCTTTCTCTTAATTAAGTAAGGTATCCTCGCACCTTCCACTTATTCTCCTCGTTCATGACTAAAACCAATTACTTTAGAATTCAAACTTTCTACTGAAAACCGAGAATTCTAATCTTTTATATTATCTTGTCTGGGTCCTCCGGACGGGTGTAGATAGTTCATGGAAAGTCTAACCTTCTTAACCATCGGTTGAGACTCTGCCAGACCCAGGGCTTGCCCTGGCTTTTCGAAAGAGATCAAGATCAGAAGAAGAAAGATAGACTGATTTTCTGATTCTTTTTCTCAATTTTCTTTGACCGCGGAGCGAGATTAAGAGGAACTTCTTCTTAGCCTTAGACTGATATCTTCATCGATCTGATACAGAGGAAGACGGAGCGAAAGCCTATCGAGCGAGGGAGCGCAAGTGGGCCCTTGGATTTTCTGCATTCTCACTAATAAAGGGGATTCCATTTCTTCAGAAGACTAGTCGGAAAGATCAAGGGTTCTTTCTATCTTCATGCATAGGAATGAAAAGAATGAGAATGATCGGATTTCTCTCTTCATGAGTTCATTCTTTTCTCCGCTCATCCTGGTCCTGCCTAGCTTAATTAAAGAAGAAAAGCAACTGCAACCTTTCCAGCGGACCCAACTAAAGGAGATGAGCTCCGTCCCACTCCCCACCAGGTCGTACCCTTCCTTCTTTCGAATGAATCCCACTCCGCGGTATACTGGGCCCCCAATTTCAGTGAAAGAGTTTTCTTGAACCCATTTGCACACTAAATCATCCGGTGGCATGAAAGTCTTTCAACTCTACGAGTTCTTAGCCTACCGGTGACCGGCTTCTCGGGGCACTACTGGAAAGGGCTACGGAGGATAATCTTTCTTTTCATTCCCTCCGAATCCTGAAAGTCGAAGTCTAAGAAAGGAGATGGGTGGATGGAGTGGGAATACCGATCGATCTATAATGCAAGCAAGAGCAAAAAAAAAGCCAGGGCAGCATCCTGAACGGGGACCTATGCGCTTAAAGAACTTCCTTTTCTGATCAACCTATTCCTCTTCCCTCACTCAATCCAACTAAAGAGATCTTCCCTAGCCTTCTTTCTCTTCCGAAAGACTAAGGACTGCCGAAGCCATGTTCACATTTGGGGCTCGTAAAGGGATTGACCAATCAACTAATTCTCCGGAAATGGTGGCCGGACCCTACCCCTCCGTGGGGTAGTCTTGACCCTTGTTTATCCTCTTCTCGAGGACAGGAGTTCTTCTCAAATTCTTTGATCCTTGACTTTCGTTTTCACCTCGTAGAATGAAATCAATGAAAGGCTTCGTCTAGCTAAACGAGGAGAGCGGGCTCCAACCGCTAAACCTGAAAGAAGAAAAGCGAATCTACTGAATTAGCGGGTACCCCCTTCCCTTTCCAACCTCTCCTCTGCCGCACCCTTCAGGTCTCGCTTAGTCTTCCTCTTCCTTCTCGCTCCTCTTGCTTTCGGTATTTCGGTATCTGGATCGGTGGGAGAGCACAACCTTCTTATCATCTTTGGCGTAGACAAGAGAGAATGAGTCAACCTCTTATTCAAGGGAGACTGAAGAAAGAGACCTCCGCTGAGAACCTCTCCTTCCAATTTGCACTCCGGTCCGTGGTAGTTTCATTCTTATCAATTCCATCGATCCAGGTCTCCTCATCCTATAGAATAGATAGGGAGAGAGAGAAAGAAGACCTGTGCTCTACTTTCTTTTCCCCATCCCGCCTCTGATTTTTCTTTGAATCCGAATTCAATGGCTTTCCCGATTCCGGGAAGGAATCTTTGAACCGCTCCGTGGGATCAATGCTTTTTCTATATTAGTCAAAATGCACAAAACCCACTCGGCTATAGGCGAGCGTAAATCATCTCAAATCCAACTAAATCATATGAGTTCGCTCTCAGTCCTGGTCGGATTAGTGAAAAGACCATTTTCAGAAGGGTATGGTATGAAATTGAGTTGAGGCTCAAAGAATATTGAGTTCGTCGACTGAAGGAAGGCTGAATCTAATTGAGAAGGGACGGAGTGGGAAGAGCCGTCCAAAAACAAAGGCGCAAAGAATTTGCGAAAAACCTCTCCTTGGACTTGTTAATTCCATACTTCTGCTTCCAAATTAGTAGGAAGAGTTGGTATGAAATAGACTAGGAAAGAGCTATTCAGAGAGAAATCGACCATAGAGATCTCGGAACTGAGTTCACCAGTCTTGGGGCTGGGTTTCAGGAAGTTTGAGGCATTAATGAAACTACCACGGACCGTAGCTCCTGAATCTGCCCTTGAAACTGAATCAGCTTTCCCGGAGCGTAGCTACTTAATCAGCTCTTGAAACTTCATGGAGCGTAGCTCCTGAATCTGCTTTCCTTGAAACTGAATCTCTACTTTCCCGGAGCGTAGCGACTGAATCCGCTTGGGACTGAATCTGCTTGGGTTAGGAGCGTAGCCCAGTAGTAGTTCCCCTTCCTTCTTGAGTAGTTCCCCTTCCTTCTTGCTTACCTCGGAAACCGAGACTGATCTCCACTGAGAATGAAAATCGGTCTCTGCCTTCTCCGAAGATCTACACATATCATACTAAGGATTGATCTGATGCTGCTTAATAGTACTTATCAATCCTTTCCCTCTTCGCTCTACGGATTCCTCTTTCTCTTTGACTTAGTCTAGCAAATCAATTCCTCAACCGATCATTGTGATAGCTTCCAATCCGGTCGGGATAGTCAATCCCTGTCTTCTTCTTAGTTCAGTTACCTCTGCCTCCCCCACTCTCCAACAAAGCAGGAACCCATCCTTTCCTCCAACAAAGCAGGAACCTACACTCGTATCCTTCTGAGAATGAGAACAGTTATTCATACAATTACCTCAAGACTCATAATCCTACTCTCGCGGCTTCTCAAATTCTTTGACCCTGCCCCGATCGAGACTGATTATGAAATGGGGCACAAGGGTCGATCTGACGCTTTAGGCTAGTCCCATTCTCTTACTCACTCAATCAGGGTTAGCTGCTGTAGACCTAGGGTTAGCTGGCCTTGTCGAGTGGCTTCTCCCCTATCCTTATGGGTCTCTTCCTCTTTCTTCCACTAAATCCGGTCTGGTCTGGCTGACAAGACCTATTTCTTCTTCGTAAATACCAGGAAGAGGATCAATGAAATATGATTGATGCCTCCTAATCATCTCAAAATGGAGGATTTGATGGCCAGTCAAATCAAAAAGATGAACTCAGGGATGGGACATCTTTCTATCTTAATCAATCCCTTTAATTAAGCCTATTTTGGGCAATAGAGATAGCTGCAAAAGCAGAAACTTCCCTTGAAACCGCAAGAAGGGCAACTGCCACTTCAACGGCTACTTCAACAACTGAGACTGATGCCGATACGGTCTCATGAAACCTCTAATTCCCTGTCTTCCTACAACCTATCCTCGTTCAGAAAGGGATGAAATCGTATGATCGGTCTCGCGTCTTTCCCGTTGAGATCTCTTGGGGAGCTAACCTGTCTGCCTCTTCGCGTGCGGGTCGAGCGCCTCGTCTCGAGTTTAGTTTCTTTCTCCGGCCTCTTTTGTCTAGTTTGTCCCAGATTCTACGGATTTGTCTTATTCATCCAGTCATCCTACCTACTCCTTCAGAAATTCTACTAGATAATAATGTCTTTGCAAGAAGGAAAGCCGTCAGTCAACGAACTCCTTCCCCTTTCTTATTCAACTGGGGGCTCACAGGGGTTTGATCTCATATCTAGTTCAGGCAGGGCAGTTCGATGAGATCTGATTTGATATTCTATTCGTCTCTGGGGGTGGTGGAGGTGGCCTCCTTTCTGATCTTGCACCGTAGGCTTTCTTTCTTCTTTTCTTGGCGGCTATATGCCTTTCTTTGTGGCCTATGCATCCTTTTTTCACGCCCTCTTCAATCTATCCTCGTCCTGGTCGAGCTATCACTACTGCTGGAAGAGAACATTTCGTAGATCGGCTACTAGAGAGCAACTACTAGAAAGAGATTCTCCAATAGTGATCCTATATCCCGAAATGGGGAATGTTCTCAGAATGCTAATCTCCTTCTTTATCGCTCATCTGCTTGCTTCCTAAACTCTTTCTAGGGTCGGTATAGAGAGAGAAGCTACCCTTCCTAAGTAGGGAAGAGAGAAGAGGTTCGGGTGGGTCGGCTCTATGACCAGCTCTTTCGGTTGAGGAGATAGGAAAGACCCCCACGTAGCGGGAGAGGATGCAGGCAGGAAAAGTCGCTTTTGACTTCGATCAGTAGGTAGGCTTTCCTTGTTCATTGATCTGATAACTGTTCTCATTAGCAAATTCTGAACTCTTATCTTCAAGAAAGAAATCCCTAGGCTTTTTTCTTAGAGGTCCTTAGATATCAGTTCCATTAACAAGTCCTTCGGACGGGCAAAGAAGCTTCAAACTGTTCTCAGCGAAAGGTCCCACCCGGGCCAGGCAGCTCGAACCAAGACAGATCGGATCGGGGAAGCTAGGGTGAAAGAGTCTCCCTCCGAGGCTCTTGCTAGGGGAAAGCCAAGACCAGAGGCTAAAGAAATTTCCTACTCTTTGAACCGGTACGTGGTAGTTTAATTGCTCTTCTTGCTTAGTTTAGTTATGCCTTATTCATTCCTTATTCATGCATTGGCGCGAGGCTGATTTCTCTTCATCCTGTTCCCGTAAGACCCGAAAGATGATGATTCGGAGTTAGAGTAAGAAGAAAAAGGAGAATAGGCTCGATGCTGGGTAGGTTTAGGATGCGACCGAGTACCCTTATTCGTTATGCTCCTTGACCGAAGTTTCTCTCTCTTCCTGATTTTCTAGAAAAATGAATAGGTTTCCGAATAGGAAGAAGTACGTACTTGAAGTTCTAATAAGCCTCATCTCTTCTAAGGGAACTAAATAATAGGTTTAGGGGCTGCTATCCCTAGGTCGGGGAATCGGGCAAGGTCACATCTTCAGACTGAGTCTGCTCTCTCCCTTTCATCAGAGTCTGGTTGGGATCAGGTCGGAGCTCTATTCTCAGTCTCGGAATCGGTTAGGGTCGGACAAGCATTCCCGAGTCGAGTACGGAACTGAAATAGGTCGGAGGTCGGTTAAGTGCTCTTTCTTAGTATTCTCTCTTTCATAGGATTTGGAAGCCAGACCAGACCGACCGGCTAGGTTCTTTCGTCGGATTAGGAGTCTTCCTTCCCGGGGACATGGGTCTTCCCACTACGCCTTTTCTCTCTTTCATCAGTCTTCTCAGAAGCTAGACCGACCGGCCGAGTTGGAGCAGCCGAGACCGAGTCTGAGGAAGAGTCCTACCTTCCATTATCATAAAGAGGAATGAGAAAGAATTCTCTCTTTCCGTCAGTCTGTCTCCATGGGACTCTGATAGGGTAGGGAATGAGTTCTAATTCTCTAAGTTCAGTTAGCTTTCTTACTCAGAAGGTAGAATACGACCGTAAAGCCGCTATCCTGGTTCGGGGCTAAGCTGTGCTTTACCGAGAAAGAGCTGCTGAGTTGGAGTTTGACAGGTAACTGAAATCGGACGAAAGGGAAGAGAAGGCTCCGTAAGGCGCGAAGCGAAACGACTGTGAAGGAGTGCATTATGTTTATATGGATTTCTTTCGTTGCACTCCTGAATTCTAATATAAAGAAGGAGCGAAGTCAAAAGTAGTTTCAGATATAGGAGAGGAGCGAAGGTACTCTACGTTGAAAATATAGGAGAGGAGCGAAGGTACTCGACTGAGGTTAGGAAGGAGAGGAGCCCGACGATTATTATGTATTATGAAATTCTTTATATGGATTTCTTTCGTTGCACTCCTTCAATAATTCAGTCGTTTCGCCTCAAATTCTTTGACCCTCTCCTCTCCTTATCAGTCGAGTTTCTTCGAACCTTATTATTTGGAGAGCTATTTCATAATGCACTCCTTCAATAATGAAGTCGTTTCGCTTTCTTTATTCATCTTTGACCCTCTCCTCTCCTTACAGTCGAGTTTCTTCGAACCTTATTATTTGGAGAGCTATTTCTGAAAATAAAGGGCTCCTTCAATAATGAAGTCGTTTCGCCTCAAATTCTTTGACCCTCTCCTATATCTGAAACTACGAGCACCTAGCTAGGAGCAAAGAATTTAAACCACTCAAAAAAGTCCGAAGGAGGGACGTAGGACCAGACCACTCAAACCCGCTCCGTAGGGGCATTGACTGCCGATGCGTATGATTGGTAGAGCTTTCCTTGATCCTCTTGGTGGGGAGTCCCTAGCCTCTGTCCTTGTCCCA
>NC_066867.1:33865202-33924983 GCF_025177605.1 Cucumis melo
ATATACTCAAATCGAAGAAGGTTCAGTTCAATCAAAATTCAAAGAAAATAGAGGACGATAAAGAGAGAAGTTTTGAATGCTCTTTTGAAGAATCCAAGACTTTCCCAGGGACAGAGGTACCTTAGATTAGAAGCCCCTACATAAGAAGAGGGACTTAGCTTAGGACTGAAAGAAAGAGGATAGCCACTAGGAGGCCAGCTACTAGATACACACGCACTAATGGGGAAAGCCTCTTATCTAGGAGAAAGAAGGACATCCATATTATATTGGCTTAGAGGGATTACCTTTGAACTTCTTTGATGACGACCAATAGGACAATCCTTAGGTCAGGTAGGGTACTCCCATCCTGAGCACACGGCACAAGAAGAAAGAGAGAGAGAGGCCAAGAACTTATGACTTCTTAGGACAACTCACTCAATAGGACCCAAGCCTCCATATCCATCCTAGAGCTCCTACAAACTCCTCCTAAGCACCAGGAAGTTTGAAATCCCTTTTTGTCCGATGCCCGGGTACCTGTAGAAAGCACCGACCTATATTATATGTAGGAATTCTCACTGCACCGATGGCCATATCCTTCTCAGATGATGACCTACCCAATGGTAAGCTATCTCCCCATATCTGAGCCCTGAACTGAACTTATCGGCAATCGTTCAAAAACCTAAAGATCTGTGCCCTCTATCCACAGGCTAGGCTGCGCGCCCTTGACATTTCTGAGGACTCTCGGGCTCCATTCCTTAAATGGGCAAAAGAATGAGAACTTGAGAAAAAGATGGAAGAAGGCGAAGCACCAAAGACGCTCGCTTTCTTTCTTTTTCCAGTTATTCCTATTCAAGCCTTATCTCTTCTTTTTTGATGGATGCGCCTGTGAACCTTTTTCCTCAGTCTTATTCGCGGGTATTCTTCAATCTAAGCCCAAAGATGAACACGTCTTTGTCAGCAATACGAACTCAAGTTGCGTATTTCAAAAGAGAAAATGAGAAAAAAGCAGAGTCCGAAGAAAATGGATGACGTGGGAAAGGCGTGCTTGATCCCTCCCCCTAGTTCCCCAAAAAGGATGAAAGAGTTCACAGCACAAAAAGTCTATGTGTAGCAAATGCTAACTGATTCTAAAAGAGACCCTTTATCGACGTTCCAAAGATTCCACTTTCTCGGCGGGATTTCTCGATGAGTCCAAACCCTATTTATTCAATTTCACCTAACTCTTTTTCATTAGAAGAAATGTTTGCATTATAAACCCCCGTAACATGGAAAACTCTCTCTTTAGTAGTCATTCGATCTGTTCCGGCGGAGGCAGTTTCATAAGTCCTCGCTGAGTCAGTACGATAAGCTGGGGAAGATAAATAGGAATGAGCACTGAAAGAGGGAGCAAGGGAGTCTGATCTTGAATAAGTGGCAGAAGTTGCCTCATCTCTTGATTGGTAAGTAAGCTCTTATTAATACGAGATTAACTAGGAAGTGCGAATCTCTTTATCGTAGATATATATAGTGATGTCCTTTAAGCATTGGCAGTTGGATAGGTGTGAATCCACAGGTCTTTTTCTACGCTCGGGTGCGCTTTCTAGATATCTTTCCGTGGAATCAGCCCTTCCTGTAGCTGAGAATGCTAGTGGATCCCTTCTTCGATTGGATCGGGGTAAGTCAGAAAGATAGCGTCATCGACCAAGGCTTATAGCGAGCGAGCCCTCCCTCACTATATTTCCTTTTCTTCTTTCATCAGTCTTTCTAGCTTTTCTGCTTTCAAAGCAATTATTCATAGAAAGATTGAATGGACGAGGAGTTTGAGTCTTTTCTGACTCCCATACATTTCTTTTTCATACTTTGATAAGCCCACGTTTTAGAGTCCGTACGTACCTATCTTAATGATGACGAAAGACTATCCAAAAGAAATGTATCGGCAGAAGCACGAATCTTGCATTCAGCCTCTATTAATTCTTTCTCAAACTATCCAAAAGAAATGTATGGAAAAGAGGACGACGGACGGAGGACGGGTTAGCTAGCAAGAGAAAGAGCTAAGCCACTAAACCCAAGTTCTTGCAAAGAGGGCTAAGCACCTCTGACTCTAATGAAAGGCGGAAGTCTTTCTTAGTCCAATAATGGAAGACTTGACTTTCTACCATTGAATAAGGAAAGCAAAGGCAGTGGGCTATCAGGTCTCAAAACCCAGAATGAATGAAATCGAAGACTAAAGAAGACAGAGATTTTTCTCTTTGGTTCTGCAGGCCTTACGAGGGAGAATTTCCACTGCTTTCTCTCCTCGGTCTCTACGATTGCTTGACTTAAAGAATCCTCTCTCTTTTCTTGAATCTCTGAGATTATGTCTCTAATTCACTCTAACTCTCTCTTTCTTTCGGGCCGGAACATACTTTTTTCATTGATATCCGGGCGGGTATTCCCACAAAAGGAAAGCACGGGACCCCGCTTGTCTAGCCTATGCGAAGCAAGCCTACTGGTCCTTTACAAAAAGAAAGAAGTTTCCCTTTGATCTCGGGGATAGGGTAAGCACGTCCAGTCTTCTTTACCTATATATTGGGATCCTCTTAGAGTATAAGACGGGAGCCCGCTTAGTGGAAAGAAAAAAAGGGCAAGCCGACTGCTCGAGGCCAGGCTTTTCTCTCCTTCATTGAGAGATGGAAGCCAATGGATTTCTAGATGTAGTTGAACTTAGAAAATCGAAGATATTCTGATATTCTTCACAAAGAAATTGACTGAAAGAGCGGAAGGGAATACTAAACCACGTCTCGAGTCCCAGTCTCCTAGTGGTGGGATGGTCAAGGGCAATGCCCGGTTCTGGCCAAGAGAAAAGTTCCCGAAGACTTGGATTCGGACTACCATAGACAAGCGAAAGTAAGCAGGGTTCAGTCCCAGATTCAAGGAAGGCTCAAAGCCAGGCGAAAGATTGAGGTATCACTATGATAACCTGCAGCGGAGCAGTTTAGTAAGTGTCTGGCAAAGAGCGAAGAGCTAATAAAGCCTTAATCTTAATCACGAATACCTTTCAAAATACCTTTCTAGTGGACTTGGATATAATGCCTATAAGGATGAAGGAATGGTCTCGGAATATACCATGGTAGAGAATCCCTTCCGGGGCTAGGATAGCAGGATTATCTATTATTCGCTTTGGCAGGCCACATTGATCGAATAGATGATATCAGTTCTTAGCCTTAGTCATTAGTCATATTGGCCTCTCGCACAGCCAGACTTTGACTTTCCTTCTCCTCCTCCACTTCCTTTCCTAAAATCAAGCTGCTCACTCGGTCCTTGGGAAATGGGTAAGCGATAGGAATAGTTTCGACCGACCTTGGAGGAGAGTGAGAGCCAGGTGGGAATCGGTAGACTTAGAGTACGGCGGTATGCGAGGAAGAAGAGAGTATGCAATCAATAAATACGAAGGAGGAAGTCATAGTAGGCTAAGCCTTCTTTCATTCCTATCCTAAGCTTGGATATGAGGTATTTCATTCTTTCTTGCTTGATAGGGTCAGACCTTCCATTCATATCTATTATGTAAACCAGAGTGAGAAAGCAAGCGAAGGAATTCTTTTCCGATTCAGATCAGACGATCTAAGCACTAGTGAGGACTTGTCGGCTAGGAAGATGAAAAAATGAATACCTGAAATTCTGAATTCAAGCTTGCAAAGAGGAGAGCCCCAGCAGAATGAATCCAAGGTCTACGAGTGATATCCATCATCACATTCAATCTCAATCTCACAGGACTCCATTGGGAGTTCAATTCTTCTTCCTATTACTTCTCTTCCATCAAAGGCTCGCACAATCATAGGGCTTGGTCTGATATGCGAATTTTGAGCATTTGATCTTGACTTTGGCATGAGATTCAAATCCCTTGTCTACCAAGGGAAATAGTGCACCCTTTACATCTTGCTGAAATATGTATAGCTTTTCTATGCTCGGTGGGATCTCATCATCGGTGAAACTTATATAGTTTCCTCGGTCCCAATTATCCAGAAAGATGTGCTAAGATAATCCATTCATTTTCGTAGAATCAGACAGCGGAGCAGGCGCCATACATTGATTTTTGAGAGTCTTTCGTCTATCTTTCTTTTTTCTAGTCTTTCTAAAACCTTAAGTTCATTAAATTAATAAGGGCTGAATATTCTTTTTCCTTTCATGAGGTCAAAACTAGTTGGAGAGGTTTGACTTGGGGCATGGCGAGGTTGAAGGAGAGCCGGTTGACTTGCTTGACTTTGCTTTCAAGCTCTTATATTTGCAAGCGAGTTGATACGAGTGAGATCTCAGTTCGAGGAAGACCTTTTCTACGAGGCGACCGAAGGAAGCCCTAATTAAGCTAGGGAGGACCGAAGGAGTCCTTCTAAGAGGAATCCTACCCTTCTCTATATGTGCCAGTTGATGAAGTCGCCCACTACGCGGTTTTCTTCGACGAAAGAGAACTCCAAGGTGTCCTTCTAAGAGATAGAGATTCTTTCTCCTCTATCTTCCAAGCTCCGATGGACCGAATAAGATAGATGAGATGGAAAGATCGGAATCAGTCTTATCGAATGATTTCCTGGAATTTCTTCAGTATGGAATGAGTAAAGAATCAAGCTAGAAGTCTCGATCTATACAAAAGGCACTGGGCTTTTTTTCTCTTTGGTTGAATTGATAGCAGCCTGACTGGGCGCTAGCCCTTGACTAATAGAATGGGGCCTGAAAAAGGTAATAGGCAGCTACTCTAGGCTCCCTTCCCTTCTTCAAGCTCCTGAAACTTGAAAGAATGAATCAGTATTAATTCTTTCTCAAGACTATCCAAAACAAAGGTACTGAAAAAACCTTCTTTCTTCTCTTTCATGCATTCAAGTTAGACGCTCCTCTCGCTATGCTGGCTTCGCTCCTTTCCTTCAACTTTCTCAAATTCAAGGCTAGGGCAAGGGCTACTGATTCTCCTGAGACTTCTTCAAAAGAAAAGCTGAAGCTTCACATGAAAGAAAGAACCCTCCACTTTAGGATCTACCTATTTCCCAACCCCAACCCCAGAAAGCAAGAGGAACTCTTTTTGAGCTGCTTACCCTCTTTCATCGGTTCGCGCCTTCGGCTCGTAAACTCATTAAAGTGGCTCCCGCTGCTTGCTTACCCTCTTTCTTTCACTCGGCTTTTTATTAGCTTGAGAGCAGGTTTTATATGATTTCAGAGAAGAAAAGAAAGATCATCAGAGAAAGCTTGAACTCTTTCTTTCCGAGAATGAACTCGGAAGCACTTCGCTCCGTCTTCTCTTTCATTCATTCAAGTCTAATCGCATCTTTTCTCTTCCTTGATCAAATTCAAATAATCCCCTTCGCTAATGGGTTGAGACTGATTAGTCTGGATGTGAGAAAGCGAAGGCTTCGAGCCTATTCCAACCTTCCCGCCGACACTGGTCAATCCATCATCACTCCTCTCAGTAAACTCGGTAAAGGCCCCTCCTTCAGGCCGTAATCACCTTTTTCCTCTTGTTCCACCTGATGATAGACTTTGAATCCTGCCTCGCCCCAGTTCGACTTTTCCTCTGATAATGGAGGAGTCAGAGTGAAGAAAGAAGATAAGAGGTGAAAATCTAAGTCAAAAGACTGAAAATGGGAAAGAGATAAAGATCATTCCCGAAACCAAGCTTCATTGATCATTTTATCCAAGAAAGAAGAACTTCTCCTGCCTCCAGTCGTCAATATTCTTTGAACCTCCTGGCCCGAGCGGTTTAAATAGTACTTCTTCCCCCGATCATGGATAGACTGATGGAGATCGAGACGTATTCGCCGGCTCCCGCTACGTGGGGGTCTCGCTTCCTCTGTCTTATTCATCAGTCCTACTTTGCACCTGTGATCATACTCTTTCTCTTTCAAAGCGAGGATCCAAAAATCTCTATGAATTTCTCCCTCTCTATTTCAGTTTCATGGCCGATCGGGGTGCCCCGACTACTAGATAGCTTGAGACATATTCAGGAGAGAGAGATGCATTCTTCTTCGGAAACTTAGCGGCTTAGTCTGATTCTTATTCATGGGGAGAAAGAAGAGTGGAGGCCTCGCTACCAAAGACGCCGATCCTATGGTTGGGATCGCAGCGGGATGATATTATATACTCAAATATTGGGATTCTATCTGAGAATTGGGAATCTTTGTTCAATTCCCTATCTCTTTCCTCATGGATCAAGAAGGAAATTCAAAGAAGAAAAGAGAGAATGAAAGAGGATACCGATCTCAGAACGGATGAGGCATCCTCAAGGGATAATGCTAACTGCACTCTTTCTAACCTACTTAATGATGACGAAAGATTAGAAAAAAGAAATGTATCGGTATTAATGATGACGAAAAAACTATCCAAAAGAAATGTATCGGAGCGCAAACCTCCACCTCCTTCTACGTCCTACTTTAGTAATCTTTGAATAGTCAAGTCAATCATCAAAACCTCCTTCGTAGGGATATGAAATTAGCCGCTCATTAATATTCAGAGAAGAACCTAGCTTTTATCATATTGATTATGATATGTCTATAACTGGCTGAAGCATCTAAAAAGGGATGGGCTCTTTCCTGATTTTTGATTGTGAAATAGACTTCCTTGCTCTTTTCACTCTGATTTCATGATCCTGGGTTCAAGCGGTCGGTCCATAGAAATAATATGTGCTTAATGATTCTCGGAAAGAAATGAATGAAATGAGGATGCCGAAGCCTTTTTCAGTTAGTGGGACACGCCGATACGACTTCTTTTACTCAAGGTTAGGAAAGAGAAGGGACCTCGCTCTTTGGGGGCTTCCATCAAGACAAGAAGAGCCAGCGGCCCGGGTAGTAGAAGTAGCCTCACCTTTCAGGGGCAGCTGTGGCCTTTGATGCCTCAGATGTGACCGGATCTCGCTTATACGCATGAGTTTATTCGTGGCTTTTCATGCGCCATTATAGATCGTCCGTGGATCGATAGAGAATGAGATCGTAAGACCAGGGCCAATATAAAGCCCTTTCACAAGATTAACTGGGATAAAGAAGGTGATTGATTAGAGGATCCAGAGAGAAAGAAGGACTGATTTTAGCTGCCCATGGATTCAACCCCGCAAACAGCAGGTCGAAAGAAAAGGCCTTATTGTACATCTTTCACGCTCCATCCCTCCTTCTACATTACATTTGCAGATTCAAAGAAAAGTCATGAAATTTCAGATTTGACCTTCTTTGTGGCGATTTTCGGTTGGGGTGCATTCTCATCTAAATCATCTAAACTGGGGTCGGACCAGAGAAGGTTTAGGCGCCTCAAGCTCAAACTAAGAAGAAAGAGTAGGGGAGTCGGGAATGAGATCTTTCTCTTTCATAAGCCTCCTCTCTCTCCTTAACTCTTCAGACTCAATTAGATCTCGCCTTTCATCAGTCACTGAAATCAGAAGATTGAGTAGGGTGCGGATTGATCGGTTGCCGAAGGAAGAGATCTTTCATTCTTCCTTAATCTTAATGAGATCTTTCCCAGTCAAGGATGAAGAAAGAAGGCAGTGGCCCTAGAACAAAGGAGCTCGAAGACAAGAGTCAGATTGCCTTCCCAGGGGAGAACCAGCTAGAACAATGATGAGGGTCGAAGGAGAGTTTCAGCTGATCTTGTTTCAGGAGTAGCTGAGGCAGCTGCCCTTGAAAGATGGGGGAGTGGCTGTGCCACCAGGTCTCATCCTTCTTGCTGCTGTAGAAGTTGAAGTAGCCGCATCCGTGGTTCTTGAGGAAGAAGTAGCTCTCCTTCTTCGATTAAAGGGATAGGCAGCGAGAAGTTAGTTCTTCCATTTCATAAGAAGGATTCCCCATTAGAAGCTCGAATGAGTGAAGGAGCTGAGGAAGAGGATAAGTAGCGTCATGAAAGTGTCGGCGCTAGCTCTTGTTCTTGCAGAAGTAGGAGTTTAAAGGGAAGTAGTGGCTGTCGCGGTTGCAGCTCTTGTTGCAGAAATAGCTGTCGCAGTAGTGGAAAGAGCAGTTGCTTAGTAGAAAGAAAGATCGATCGGGTAGGGAATATCATCACTAATGAGCAAGGAAAAGAGCTAGCCCTTTTTTCAAACTATTTCCGATTCCTCTTCGAGAAGAGAGCAAGCTGGAAGAAGGAAAGCAACTGGAACAAGGAGAGGTGGGCTTGCTCGCGCGGCAGCATAAGAAGAAAAGGAAGGGGAATTAGATCTAGTTCGATGTAGCATGATCAGTTTCAGAAGGAAGTCTTCTTTCTATGAGTAGGACGACGCGCTTCATCATCAAAAAAAAGAAAGAAGGCTGATTAGTTAGTCCGTCATTGCATAAGATGACTCCATGAGTCAGGAAAAGAGTCAGAAGAAGTAGTTCCATTATCAGCAAGGATAACTCAGATTCAAGGGAATACCGCGTACCTTTCTCTTCGAGTCGCGAGCAGCCTAATCAATTCCTCAACCTTTCTTCTGGGGACACTGGAATTTCTTTCCAGAAAGAAGCTTTCTTCGCAACACAAAAATACACAAATAGAAGGTATAGCTCAACCAATTCAAGACATCAATGAAGAAGGCTCAAAGAATGATCGAAGGAGCAAAGAATTTGCGAAAGAGAAGTCCATCAATGAAATTCACAAGTCCTTCGCAAATTCTTTTCTTTTCTTTGCTGAAATTTGATTTGCATTTGAGGTTCATGAGAAGATTCAGTGATCCACGTAGCGGTACTTACTCACGGAAGATTACTCTACAAAGACGGAGAGGGTCTACCCCAGGGGGGAAGACGTGAAGTTGCCAGTGGAGATCGAAGGAATAGGGGGCAAGGTGCTCGACCAACTAATCAGTATTGGGGAGAACTAATCTAGCTATTAGCTAAAGGTAGATTGCTTTCAAGCTACTCGGACGGATCTCCGTGGAATTCAGACTCCCCTCTCTTTCACTGTGGACTGACTTAGCCCTTCTTTCCCTCACATTTACCTCACATCAAGGAGAGCATTCTTCAAGACATTTGAGAAGGATCAAGGATTCCTTCTTCTTTGGAAGGGAATCCACTTCTCCTCCTGCCGTAAACCTTGCTTGCATTCATCTAAGGATGAACAAGGTTAGTAATAGGCTATAGGCTCGACTGCAAGGAGAGAAGGACTTGACTTTCACGACTGGCACGAAGACGATGCAACTCAAAAGAAAGCTCCAACTCTATCTAGTGAAGGTTTTGGCTTTCCGAGTCTTTTTTCTTTCGTCTCTGACTTCTGCTTCTGCTAGGTTCAGACTATTGAAAGGCTTATTCGATCTAGTAGGCATCGCTTTCTATCTCCACCCCTCGCCCCATTAAAAAAGCTATCAATCTGATTCCCGAAGTCAAAGCACCTGGCAAGAGTGAAACTCTCTCCTTGACGTATTGATGCTTCCATCCTCTCTGAGTCTTTGCTCAGCCTCGTACTACCTTCGCACCTAACTACGCCGAGCTAAGTGCCCTCCTTTCCATCTCCGTCTTAGTAGAGCTTCCACCTCCTTTCAGTTGAAAATTCTTCCGAGCGGGAAGTCTGATGAATCTGAATTCTCACTTCTTTATGATGTATGAACCAAAGTGGAAAAAGCCTTTTTTGAACTAGCCAAGGAAGGAAAGCGGGAAAGGTCCGATACAAAGGAAAGGGTTGCGAGGCTTAAGGATGACGAATATAGTGAGGTGGCATTACAAGTCACTCCAAGAACTCGAAGTCAAGGATGGAATATCAAGATTAGTCTTCTAGGGAATCTCCTTTGTCTTCTCCAGGTAGCGGTAATTCTATTCTTTCTGCGGTCGTCTTAACCTCTTTCCTAATCGATCTGTCTTAATCTCTTTGTTCTCTCTCTTAATCTGTCTTATCTGTCTTAATCTCTTTCTCTTACTTAATGGAATTATCTGAATCGATTTCATCTCCCTAATCGATCTGTCTTAATCTCTTCTATTTCTCGATTTCATCCTTCTTTCTAATGGCAATGTGGAAGCTCGGCTCGTCTCCGAGCAAGATTTGGCAAAGCCCATAAACGTTCAGGTCAGGGGCGCTAGGAGTCGTGATTATATTCTTCTCCAAGTAGAACTCATTGACTTGTAAGAAATTGTTATGAATAGGTAGCCACCCCTGGGCATCGAAGAAGCCCGCCCTTATCTCTATCCGAGACCATAAAGTCAGAATCAGTCTCTCCTCTACAATCTTGTGTAGATGGGAACGGAATTGTAGAGGTATGATCCTTTCGGCCCAGGGCCCTCTTTTTTGAAAAAGATAGGGCAATTCCTTGCCCATGAGAATGATTGGAAGATTCTTTTCTTTGCTGGGCTCCCCGTAGATAAAGAGTTGTCTGGTCTTTATCGGCCTTGGAAATTCAACTACCACGGACCGGTTTACCGCGAGCCAATCAAGGAGGAAGTCTTTCTCCCCTAAGTCCGGAGGACTATATAAAGGGTCTTTCCATCCTTGGCGTGCCCATAGGTAATTGGCAATCCCCTCCATGAGTCTAGTTTCCCTCTTCCGCAAGCTCTGGAGGTCATACCAGAGTTGCTTTATAAGGTGATACCTCCCCCAAAGATTTTTTTTGAGCTCTGGGTCGTTTAGGACATCGGGCCAGAATTTGTGCTTTCTTAGCCCGCTCAAAATCCCATCTATTATTTAGGGTTCCCCTCTTATACTCTGGGACAAGGCCTTTCTCTTTGTACTCGCCCGGGCCTCCTCCATTATTTGTGTAAGTGAGAACCTTCCCCAGACATAGGGATTCTTGTCCTCCTTGGTGACGTAGTAAGAAAGGGACCCCCATGCCTTGTTCAAGACGACCCAGCACTGACTGCCTTCCCATTCTGGGAATGCGCCCCTAATGAGTTTTGCGGCATTGTACCGAGCCGCATTCTCATGAAATAGAGCAAGATGGAAGTGTGCCGAGTCATCCTTGTGCTTTTCCTTAGCTATTACGATGGCGGAGCACTGAAAGTCTGAGTCTCTCCGAAATCATATGAGGAGTGACTTTAGCTCTCTCTCCTCTATCGGCTTGAGAGAGAGTGATAAGAATGAATCTTCTCAAATTAGAACAGCTACTTAGAATCATCTTTGCTTTTCTTTCTTTTGGAGGACGTAATATATATTGCCTCCTTCTTTCTCTCCCTTATTTATTTGTCAAGGGAAAGAAAGGGGCAGGGCGCCTGCCACTTTCAATATACCGAAAAAAGTAGTTGTTTTCTTACTTGATGACCGTTAATGACTGGTGGTACGGGGTTCCTTCCCCTAAGTCACCTCTGATTCTTTCTTTCTTCTTTAGGTGAGCTCCGGGCTCTCTAGAACCAACCCGAAGGTGAGCTCTGCGCTCTCTAGCAACTCTAGCAAAGGGAAGCTCCGTTCAAGGAGCGGAGCCATATACCACAACCTGATGACGCGTAAGAGAGGGGCAGTTCAGTAGAGAAAAGTGAAAAAGTCAGCTAACAAGAGTGAATCTTTCCTTCTTTCTCTCTCTCTCCCTAGTAGTCGGTAGGATCTACCGGCTGCCGGGTTTGGGGCTTTCCTTCCTAGGAAGGGAATGCGCCAAAGACCTCCTCCTGCCTGTCCGAACTCACCTCTTCTTCTTTCTTCCTTTTGCTCTTTCCTGTCCGTAAAAAACCTGCAGCTTGGGCTGCCCGTCTTCTTCCTTCGGTCCGTTGTCCCTTGTCTGCCTTCTTCCTTCCGTGTAGGGGATGAAGAGGAAGGCTACAGGGGAAGACAAGAGGGAAGGGAGTCTAAGACCGCTGGAGGGTACCCCGCCTGGAAGGCTAACCCGCCTGGAAGGCTAACCCGCCTGGAGGCCTAAAGCAGTTGTCCTTGTTGCTGTCCGGCTTCCTTGCTAGCAAGCCAATGAGGGAAGAATTCTTTGCAATTAATTAAACTACTTTTTTCCTTCGTCATCTGACTTTTTCGAATCTTGATATATAACGATAATTGAGTTCAAAACATTTCTTGATCCTCTCTTTATCCGGACCAGAAACTAGAACTAGAATCAAACAATGTTCATTTCTTTTATAGGCTTGATTCTTTCATTGCCTTTTCCCGTCTTTTTTCCTTCTAAATCTGACTTTTTCTCATCTTTCTATTTAACGAAAATAGAGAAATTTTTACATCTTTTTCATGAAAAGTTGCTACTTTATAGGCCCAAAACCTAGCTTTTTGTTCATTTTCGCTAAGGATTACAAGGTCGTTGATTACAAAAATTCATAGGTTTCATTCTCAATTCATGAATTTCTTTGTTTTTTTTCTCGTTATTTCATAACCTTCGGACCGATAATAGTCGTTTTTTTACATCTTTTTCATGACTGCCTTATGAATCAGTCCTCCGGACCAGTCTCGCCCTAGCTTTTTCTTCATTTTCGCTAAGAAATCAGAAGAGAATCTTTAAGGTTCATATGGATTTCGTCTTTGAAGGGCTCCTTCGTCGAATCTGAAAGAGTGGCCCTTGTTCATTGATTCAGTCTCGCTCTCCTTTCAGTCGAGCCTCCGGACCGATCTCAGATAAGCAAGAAATCCTGCAACAAGAACTTATGAAAGGGAAAGAACGAAAGCGAAAGCTGAAACAACTGAAGAAAGAGAAAGAACTGCAGGGGAAACCTCTCTTTGCCAAGCCTAGTTGTTCAAGAATTCCCTATAATCAAGACCCTACTTTCTGGATAGTGGGAGTTCTGGTAATGTCTTCCCCTTTCTGACAGGGCGAATTCCGCCTCTTTCTTCTTCAACCATTTGACCTCTAGCTTGAGGGGAAACCACCTTTTTGACATCTTTCCCCGTCCGAAGGACTCTCTTAAATCCACTAAATCTTCTTTATATCCATATTCACTTCTTTATATGGCATCCTTCTGAATATATGATATTGCAAATCTCAGCTTGATAATAGCGCTTTCCTCAACAAAAGCTACTTTCTCAACCTCGGCCGCAAGAGATCCCGCAACGGACCAGCCGTAGCCCTTGATGCTCTTAGTGGAGTTGAAGCAAGAAGTCAAATCACATTACCGAAGAGAAGATTACTAGTTTGGAGTCTGAAAGCAAAAATCAAGGCTCGACTGAAAGGAGAGTGACGGGTTGAACGTGTAATCCCTTCCCTTCCTTTAGTGGAATCGCTCAAAATCAGTCTTTTGGTACATGTCCCGTGGGCGTGAGGCCTGAGATCGTGCGTCTGGTCTAGTTTGACTTTGTCCCTGAGTTCGGGAAGAACTCTCTTCCTTAGTTCAAGAGATTATTGAATTAACGACTTCTCAAGAAAGGATTGAGTTCCATAAATCAGTCCTTCGGACGGCGTCAACAACAAGAACTGGGACAAGGGATGGCACACTCTCAAGATCTGGTCGAGCGTCCCTCTTCCTGTCTCCACTTCTTCCTCGCGATTCGGGGATGCAAAAGTCTGTCTTTCGATCTGACTTGCCTTTTGATCTATGGGCATATGAACTCGTGAACTCGGGACACCCGTGCCTAAGCCTATTTTCAGAGGGAGCCCCCGCCCTGGATAGGGACAAAGTTGCGAGACCATAGGAAGAGTCAGAAGCATCCATCTTTCTCTATCTCTAGCCCAAAGGGCTTTAAGGAGTTCTTGGAGTTGAAAAAGGATCTTTCCTTTCGGTCGGGATGTGGAGTCTTTCTTCTATATTAGTAGAAATAGGAGACGGACGTGGAAGCAAGGAAGGGAACTCGACTGCCAGAGGCATGAGATCTTCTTGAAGAAGTTGCCTCATCCGTGCTTTCATCAGTTTCATAGGTTTTTCCAAGGAAAGGCTGAGTTAAGGAGAGGCTCGAGGAGACTCCAAAGTCAGATAAGAAGGCAGAGGCTGGGTCGGAAGAGGAAGAGGTTGTTCCGGTTCTTGCAGTGGCAGTTCTTCTTGTTGCAAGATAAGTTAGTAGTTCGTGAGATCGGGAATGAAAGGCCTCATGATAGGCCGATTGATCTTTTTACTGGGATTCTCACCTTCCCGCTTTCAAAGACCAGGAAATCTCAAGGCTTTTTGCCTTATCATGAGGTCGTATTTTCTAGCTTATGATCTCTCCTTCGTTCACTCCGTCTCCTTGCCTCGCACCTCCCACGTAGCGGGAACCACTGAGGCTGTCTATCGGGCTGATTGGTCCCTAGCTTCCTTCCGACCTGACTAAATAGAGTGAGCTTCCTCTCTTCCTCTTCCCTTGATCCCTAATCCGAGACTAGTTCCCCCTTTCTAGGGAAAGAGATCATACTAATTCCTACGAGCTTCTCGTGATCGATCCTGATTCCTGTTCCGAGATCTTGCCTGTGGAAGTCTGAGAATTCCTCTTTCTCTTATTCATTCCATTGGGATTATCAGAGTCCAAGATATAAGATCTTTCACGGCTTTACTGGAAGAACCGCAGAGTGGGAGTCTTCCTTCGGTCTCGCTATTTCATCCTCTTCCTTCGGTCGCTACTGAATACCTCTGCCCCAAGGGTGGGTCCCCTCCTCGCCTTCACTCGATAAATAGTGATTGCGCTAGGGCTATCTTCTTTTATCATTTATGATATTGCTAGTGAATATACTCTCTTATTCATAATAGCTAGACTCAACTGGAGCAGCCACAGCTCCTTCGTCGATCGATCCTTTCTTCTGAAACTGGAAGGGCCACTGTCGAAAGAGAGAAGTCTGACTCTTGAAGTGAAAGAGCAAGAACGGGAGGTTCAGTATTCGTCCCCGAGGAAGCCGCATAAATCAGATGAGTTCTAGCGCGCGTCCCTCTATCAGTCGACTCAATTTCATCGTCCCTCTTCTTCTTTCTTCTGATAGCTTCTTTCTTGATCTAGCGTACCCCGCCGGGCTTGGATTCAGCTTCCAACTTCTGACTCCATGAACAAGGGCTTGATCTTTCTACCCCTTTCCTCTTAATAAGAAGCTTGACTGTCTCGATATGAATTTCCAGGATAGACTGAGACTCTTTCTCTGGCTTACGCAACATAGGAAAGATCCCCTGATGATGTAACGGGGAAGACTTGATCTTTCTCCTCTGTCTCTACTGATTTCTCACTAGCCGATAGAGAAAGCTTCTTCTCTTCCGAAGAGAAACTGATAGCTTTGGGGCCCCGCAAGATCAACTGCATTTATCTGGTCGTCGACCTCTCTCCTTTCAGTCTTTACGTCCGAAGGTCTTGAATTTCGAGCCCTCAGTCCTTCTTTTTATCCATATTCATTTCATTCATCGAGACTGATTTCTTCCGCACCTTTCATTACTTCATTACTCGGTGATACCTTTCTGTACGTGAGAGATGTCCTGGGTAAGCCGTTGAGATCGGATAGATATTCATACTGAATTCAGAAAGAATAGAAAGACAATCAAAATAGCGGAATCCGATCCTCTGTCTCGCTTTCAGTGTATTCTCCTATTCATTGGGATAGGGTGACTCCTCGAGCCTATTCTAATTGAGAATAGCTTCACTCAGCAGTTGATAATGGCAAAAGAGATCCTTCTCTTCTCTTGAGTTGAGAGATGATAACCTCACTTGTCAAAGAATTCCTACATAAGGCCCTATGGGTCCCACTCGGCCCGGCCGTGCCTTAAGCTGCTTCCTTTGTTCTTCTCGCTTACGAAATTCTCAGACTGAACCCACTTCCGAAACTAAGTAGAAAACAGCTTCCCCCCGATCCTAATAAGAAAGAAGAGTGAGAGCTCTCATGAAATACCGACCTAACCTCTCCCTCAACTAAGAAGTTTCTTGCATAACCTCTCCCTTGTAATATTCTCACTATAGAAGTCGTATTCATACCTCGGTTACGAATTCCCATTTCCGCACCGCTACGTGGGATGATTTCAGAAAGACTACAGGGTCTCTTTCAGTCTTCTCTCTCATTCAGATCTTATGCCTCTGTCCGTCTTCCGCCTGAAATTCATGTATAGAAAGGAGCAATGATCAGGGGTCCAGATGCGCGAAGGGAAGCGACTAAGAAAATCAGAGAAAAGGAGTCCTTCGGACGGAGTGCAACTCAGAATGGAAGAGGTTCATATTCCATTTCATGAGGACTGTAGGACGGAGGGACCACTAGACGAGAGAAGGGACTGATCGATGTTCTTGGAACAAAGGGGATGGGGATTCTCAAATTTCTTCTACTCGGATCTGGGTGCCCCTGCACATAAAGATATGGATAGGGATGCCGATTCAGATGTGGCTAGAAAGGCTCATCATAAAGAACCCTCGGTAAAGAAGCAAGGCTTTCATCCTCTGCTTTCTTTTCTTTCTTATGGGAATGCTATTTCGAGAAATCTCAGGATAAAGAAAGAAGATATCTGAGTTCGGCTAATGCTGGTTTTCATGCTTACCTAATCTTTTTCCACCGACCTCGCTTCGGTTGGCTAGATCAACTTCAGAGATTGTTAGCGCTCTCTCTTCTTATCGGTAGGGAAATGAAAAAGGAGCTTTTTGCTATTTCACTTCCCGGCCTACGCTAGGTTTGTCAATCAGTCAATTCTGAGTAGGGGCCTTCACGGCTTGATGTCTTACAGGCCGCAGAAATCCCATTTTCAATGATTATGATTTGATCCATAGTCTTGAATAGGATTTCTAAAAGATCAAATCCCTTCCCATTTCTCAAAGAAGACAGGACCCCTCTCGCACTTGAAAAATAGATGCCATGCCATATAGCCGATGAATTGACTATGAATTTCAATAATTTCTTCATTCAATCTTTCTTGAAGGAAACTAATTGGTAATTAATGTGCGCTCCTGTGGGTTTCCATTCCCTAGTGGATAGTCGGACTCCTTTATGGAACTCAAACTTCCGCGGACTTCCATTGATCAAAGAAAAAAAAATGATTGAGACTCAGTCAGCTTCCGTATTCAGGCTTCCTAATCTAACTGCCTCTTCGGCTTGGCTGTCTGTCTTGGTTGACCTTACGGCCGAGCCAGGACTTGCCCACGACCTCTTCTCACCTGATATATAGCTGGAAATTGAGGTCTCTTAAGCAAAGAAAATAGGTGTCTGAGTACACAGCTGACCCCAGGATAGATGAGAACTAGATATACTGACTATCTTCGAAAGAGGGAAGAGAAAGATCTTTTTTTGAGAATCATAGAAAACCCACTCCGCGGTGAAGTTAGGCCTGGGAACTGGGGGTCGGGCTTAGTGTCCAGTGGAAAGCCTCTGAACGCATAGAATTTTCTCAAGTGGATAATTGGTAGGGACTACTACGGTGAGACGAGCTAGGCAAGCAAACCTAATTTGGCATTCATTCTTCGAGGTCTTCCTTCACTAACCGGAGAAGGTGAGTTCTACTAAATGTGTAGGACTATTTTCTCGCTGGTCTTCTAGCCAGAGTAGCCGGGATCGGGATCCGGAACTTCCAGGGGCAAGCCGGAATTGATATCTAGGACCAAGAAGAGTACGGAAGAATATCATCCCGAATTTCCATATGTCTCGAGTCCATAAAGTGCATATAAGTATATTCCATTCTGATATATAGTTCAAAATGAATCTGAAGGGGGTCGGTCCAGGAGGCTAGTTGGAAACCCAGACTCGGTTCACACATCTTTCTTTATGAAATTAGACAGCAAGCCCTTTCCTTTGGTACGAATAGCGGGAGTGCTAATTCTCTTATGGGTCGAATACACGAAGAGGTCTTGGCTCGCTCAGAATGGGCTTGGGGGGACCATCCCGTAGGTATCTTTGGGGAAGATAGCCTCGCCTAATTCTGGAATGCTCGGATCCGCCTTCGCCTAGTTTTGACTGAAAATGGGCTTTAGTAGTTTGCCGCTGGCCGAGGCTGCTAGACTAGACGGATATAGGAATGGAGGACTAATTAGAGGAAGAATAGAAAGGCTGAGACAAGGACGGACAAATTCACGAGGCATCAAGACCGCGTAGTGGGCGTCGCCGCGGTTCATTCCTTCTCTCTTGACCACCGTGGTGGGTGGGACTACCGGGTCAGGAGGAGGGAATATTTCTTGAGAAGGCCCGGGCCCGGATGGAAGGTTCATCGATTGCTGGAAGACGGAAAGACCTTTAGAATGAGTGGACGGAACCTAGTTCTCGCATAGCCGCCTCTGAGATTGCTAGAAGTAGGGTGATCGTCCTCCTCCTTTGCTCATGAAAGCAAGTCCTTTGTTGCGGGGAAGATCTCAAGTTTCCAAAGGCAGTCTCAGGCCGAGTGGGAAGAGGGGATCTCTTTGAAGAGTGGAGGACTCGCGAATCGGAATTCAAGAACTCAAGGATGAAGGAGTGAGGCTGGAAGAGGAGAAGAAGACAGACTTTAGTAGGAGTCAAACCCACTGAAAAAGAAGGAAAAGAGGTCGGTAGGCCTAGGAGAAATTCAAGACCTTCGGACAGGCATCCAAGCTGTAGCCGTCTAAGCCCTGAGTCAAGTTTGTAATAGTCTCGTAAATCATCAAAATCTCCGCGCTTTCGGATCCGAGATTTGAGGAAGTGGTGGAAGTAGCCCTCGTCCCAGAAGTGGTTGCAGAAGAAGGACCCAGAAGCGGGAATGATCTATATCTCTTGACCTAGGCCGTCAGCCTAAGCTTGAACTCAATTAACTGGCCGAAACCATATTTCAAATAGGCCACCATTCGCCCAAGGATGAAACCCAAGAAAGGCCGAGGTTAGGAAAGAGATTGTAGACGGAAATCCTCCTGTCCCGCCTCCCTCCTTCACGCTTGACTCCGGCTCTTCAGATATCATCCTCTGGATCTCCCGTTCGCGGATCTTCTTCTTCTTTCCACCTTGTGTGCGAAAGGAGCAAATCCGGGTAGCGAGATGGGATGAACCCTCTTGCTGAATCTTCTTCTTTCTCTTCTTATTAAGAATAGAGTAGAGAAATATGAACATCAGAATCAAGAAGAAAGCTCCGGATAATGAAGCTACTCCGGACCAAAGAATGAGAATGAAGCTACTCCGGACCAAAGAATTTGCGAGGTTCTAACCTCACTTCTCGACCGGTACGAATCGCTATCTAATCAAAGGGTAAACCGGGCTCAGAACCCTACTATTATCAAGGGAAGGAAGGCCCCCACTCCGCGGTCAGGATCGGTATTCATATGCTAACCTTTTATGGTATTTCATTCTTGACTGATGAAATAGGAGAGAGAACTCGGTTTTCAGGGGAAGGATCCTCTCTTTTATTCCCAATTATAGAATACATTATGAGAGGCCCCACCTGTGGAAGAAAAAGTTGTCAAAGGCTGATCAAAGTCGAGACCGTGGGGTTACCCGTCAATCTTTTTCTTCTTTCTTTGATAGTGGAATATCATGATAAGATAAATCAGGCTCCTGGCTTGAAACTCTTTATCCTTGGATTGAGATAAAAGGCCTCGACCATGTAAAAGAGTGAAAGCTTAGGCTGACGGCCTCTCATTCGCCGATCGGTCTATGCCCCAGGATCAGAACCCCACCCAGATTCTGGGAAAAAGCGCTCTTGATATTGATAATAATCTTTGAAAGAAGAAACTTGCCCCTTTCTCACACTACTCCGTACCTCTGCTGAATCACAAGGCGCTATATCCTCCGTAATCCGTTGAGGACTAAAAAAGCCACTACGCCCTTCCTCGGCCTTAGTAGAGGGCGCGCACCATCCCCGCTGTTTACGCTGAGACCAGCGCCGGTGGCCCTTGCCTTTTTGTAGCTGGATTTTTCAGTCTCGCATCTAGACCTCTTATAATTCTACGGGGTCCGGACTAGTTTCATTCTGATCGCCTTTATCAATGAGTCTTTATTCATTCAGGCTCCTTCGTCGAACCTTTTCAGTCGCTTCGAAAATTCTTTGCTCCTTGCCTAATGATAATTCATTAATAATATGGATTTCTCTCATTCTTTTCTTTGCTTTTCATTCTTTGATTCTGTCTGAATGAGAAGATGATGTCAGTGATCCACGTAGCCTTGAAAGAAGGACTCCAAAAAATGAAATTCACAAGGTTCAAAGCTCAGAAAGGCAAGGTGCAAAGAATATTGCGAATTCGAGAACTTGATTGAGATCTCAGGATATGTGTACCAAAGAAGGAATATGCCGATTGATGTACCAGCCCAGCTCGACCGGGATATTTGATTGGACAGAAGAAGAAGGGATTGAAGAGGACAGGACAAGCGGGAAGGGAAGTTGTTCTGGTCGATCCTAGTCCGAAGGTCTTGAATTTCAAAGCGGTACCAGAAAGCAAAGAAGAGATGGAATTCCAGATTGAAGAGATGACCGACCCTCACGCAAATCTCATTCCTAATTCCATTCGTAGAAGGACTTATACAATGAATACTGGCACGGATGAGAGGGAAAAAAGGATGAATTTGCCTTCCCCAGTCAACCACTTATTCTGACTTCGCCCTTACCTACCTGTGCTTCCGCCTCTCCTTCCCCTCAACCTATCGGTCTCGCATATTCTAACCTCGTCAACTCTGAACCCTACTTTTTCTTCTTTTTCAGCCCTCCTCCTTCTAAACCTACTAAGAATCAAGAAAGCGCAACTTACAAGATCCCTGCCTTTCTTTTCTTGGATCTGGACCTTGATTTTTCATGGATCTGATCGCCATTCTCTTCTTTGTTCTTTGCTCCTACTCCGAGCAATATTCTTTGCACCTTGCCTATGCTTTCTTCAAAGAAGAATTTTCAGGTATTTTGACTTTCTATATAGAAAGAAATATATGTGCCGACTCGATCATTCTTTGAGCCTTTTCCCGCCTCATCATGCCAACCGGCTTTCGGCAATGAAAAAAGGGTAGATAAGTCTCGGCTTTACTTAAACTTAAGACAGGGAATTAGGACAAATAACCTCTCCGCAGACTCAGCCTCTGGAGCAAGAAGATCTGACTCCCCAAATTCCTCCTCCGATCCTTTTGGTTCTCTCTTCTCCTTTCCGGATTAGTCTGATCTCTCTCCGCTTTGAGTACTCTTCGTCTGATGAGTAGAAGCTTTTCGATCTTGTACTGAGGCTGAGCACCTCCTTAAGTCGTAATAATCAGTATGATAACCTCTACCGTAAACTCGCTAGAAGATCCAGTCCTCCGGACTATCCATTAGAAGGGCTGACTTTGCACCTCTTCCTGTCAAAAACTCAATCTTCTCGGGATGCTACAGGCCTGCGGTCCTCAGTCGACTTGATAATCGCATTGGAAGTCTTGATCTTTCCCTATATTCCTATCCTCCTTTCTTCCTATCCCTCTCCAACTCCATCTGATGACTGAATCCAAGCGGCTAGGGCGTCCTAGTCTAAAGCTTAGTCCTGGTCAATCTGGCCCGGCTGGTCGAGCGGCTTAGGCCTCTTTGCTATTCTGAAATGGAGGAGCGGAGCTCCGTCGCAAATTCTTTGCCGCAACTCTGAATTCCTCAAATTCTGATCGCCTTCGGACCAGTTCTTCCTTTTCTTTTCTCACATTCCCCGTCCTCCGGACTATCCATATTAACCTGTGAGGCCTTCGGACCAGTCAATCAATCCGTAGTGCTTTCTTGATTTCGCAACTCCTCCTCCTCCTCAAATCAAGATCCCTGCCTTTAGTTGCCTGGACCTTTGTTTTTGGATTCTTTGAGCCGTCCTCAGTCGTCAGAAAGAAAATTTGCACCTATCATGACTCATCAAATTTCATTGATCCTAAGTCTGTAAGGGATCATGACTCTTTCGCAATATGAAAAGCTCCGTCGGTCTGAAACTGCTTTATTAAGGGATCATGACTCTTTTGCTTCCATTAATCAGTCCTCCGCTTCCTAATACTCCTAACGGAGGGGGTACAGATCATCAAAGAGATCTAGCGAGAACACTTCCAAACCGGTATCGGGTAAATCAGGTCTAGCCGACGAAAGAGGCTTCTCTTACCTTTCTGCCTCTTGACTCTTAGCCTTCTTCGCATTTCTACTACCCGGGCTGGTCGAGAAGCTTGGGAAAGATGTAGGTCGTAGCGAGTAATCGTCACAAGCAGTTCCAAAAGAAAGAACTCAAGAGCCCTTTCAAGAGTCAGCTGCAAGACACTCCTTTTAGTCTCGCAACTTCATTCATTGAATGAGATCACGTCACAAATCCTGGTAGGATTATGGGGTTCAGCCGTGTGTGTTCACATTTCTCTCTTTTCTTCTCACTTTCGAATAGGGAAAGCAGCCTTTCTGAATATAGAATCTTGCAAAGCAAATAAGATAATATGCAGCAAAGAATATTGCAAAAGCGACTGAAGAGTATAATGAATGGAAGAAAGATCAAGCCTAGGGAAGAACTAATGAAAGAGCTGCGGCGACAAGACCGGATGGTGCTGGAACTTCCGAAACTACTGCCCGGTCTCGCATTCCTTCTAAAAGGTATTTTATGCCTCAATCCCCAGAAGGAAGTGGGGGGAAGGAGAGAATGTCCTATTTCATGACTTTTGGGCCTTTATCCCCTTTATACAAGAAAAGGCAAGAAAGAAGACAAGACAGATACGAGAGAAAGCGTAGGAGGAGGCATAATAATAGAAGCCTAGGCTTGTATTTGAGAGTATTAGAGTTTATATGCTCATATGCGATTTACTTGTTTTCCTGTCAAAATGAACTAAAAAAAGTTCAGACGAGACCTAGAATATCCCTGTCTTATGCATCCTCTTGAGTCCTTTTCTCCCGCTACGTCGGAAAACCGAAGGACCAAACCTTTTTTACCGCTCACATATTAAGCTGCGACTGAGGGCTCGCCGACGATAGGAAATAGGGGCAGAGGAAGAGGAGTTTTCTACCTGTCAAAGAAAGGTCCAGGTGACTATTCGCTATTCTCAAATTGAGTCCTTCTAATAATGAATATGGGGATCTGGACGGTCCGGAGGACTCATTCATTCCACTAATATATAGGACAGGTCTCGCTATTTCATAACCTAGGCTTTCTCTTGTTGCGGGACTGATTTCAAAAAGAAAGCGGAAGGCAATATGCGCCTTCGGTAAAATCACTTTGCTCCGTCGGAGCGGTTGAACTATACGGAGCGAAGTTTGCATAGTGACCATAAAGGAGCAGGGAGCTAGAGAAGAAAGATAAGTGGCTGAAGAAGATCCGCCTGCTTTTGAGGTTCATTCCGTAGCATAGGGCCTTGCCGCAGAAGTGTCTGTCGGAAGAACTTCTTGCCCAAGAAGGAAAGACAAAATCATCCTAGGACGAAAGGGCATTCTCTAATCGGCAGGCTGAAGATTCCCTCTTGAGTAAAGCAAGTCCACTGCCGGGTAGAAAACAAGGACTCGTCAACAGGAATTCAATCTAAGATAGCTGGTAGCGAGACTGGTCCGGAGGACGGGAAGAATGAGAGGAGAGTGGAAATAGGGAATTCTGACAAGCGAAGAATAGAATGGCGATCAGAATGATCGGAGGAAGAAAGCGCTTTGAAGATCGAAAGACGTCATCACCAGAGAGGAATTTGCTCAATAGAGTTGACTCTGGTCGGATTAGTTTACTCAGGATAGGGGAATGGAGTTGATAGACGTCGAACCCAACCCACCGGGGTTCAGTACTCTTAGAATAATAATCAGAGTCCGAGGTCGGCGCAGACAGTTTCATCAGTGATCTTGCTCTTAGTATTCTGACTTTAGGAAGTATGGCATGAGGAATCAGAATCAGGAACCCCATCGTAAGGGAGAGGTGTATCACACTGACGGCTTTCTTGAGAAAGCAATTTTCGGACGCTCCTTCTTTTCATTGCATAAACCCGGTATTTTTGTCTGAGAGTCAAAGCGGGGCTTCTTTTGTCCATTTTCACATCTGAATATGGATAAAGAAGTCCGGAGGACGGGTCAAAGAATGATCGAAGGATAGGGAATTCTCATCCGAAGAGGCAGAAGGGGCAGCGTCTCGACCAATCGGAAGAGGGAGCTCAAGAGAAAGAAAGGTCGGATATAGAATAAATAAGGAGTTGACGAGACCAAAGGCGGAGTAGGCCGCAGAGAGGATAGGCGCAGTAAGGAAGGCACTCATTTCCTAAGTAAGTAAGCGAGACTCGACCAGTGGCAGTCATCAGACTTGGAAGAATAAGAAGTTGGTGACCTCCTCCGTCCTTTCGTTTTTTGTCTTGCTGGATCGGTTAGCGACCTCGGAATCAGAAGGATGCAAACTCCAACTTAGATAGGCTGCCCCGGCCTAGTGCCATAACTCTGATTAGTAGAACGAGGACCGGGATCGGAGAGAAGCAGCTTTACAGAAGGGAAGGTTAGAAGTAGCTTCTTTCCTGAATCTTCGAGGTAAGAGGCAGCAGCAGGATCCGTTGAGGCGGGAGGAAGAGACAGGGTTCGGGGCCCCGTTGCAGCTTAGTTTCCGGGGAGAAAATACAAGCGAGCGGTATGAGCTGCTCTTCTTGAAGGAGTTGCAGTCGCTCTTCGTCTTGCAGAAGTAGTAGTTGTCCCACCACCACCTTCTTTATATGTAAAGGCTTATGTCCCAATTTACAGTGATTTAATGGAAAACTTCCTTTTCTTGAGTCCATTCCCCCGCGGAAAGATGAAAAAAGACATGAAAAAGATCAAGCCCTTGTTCATTGAGTTGAATCGGAATCGGAAGAAAAGAGGTTCCATAACTTTACGAGGTGCGAACTTATGTCCTGTCCCAGGAAAAGGAGAAATGCCCGAGACTGAGAGGATCGGGATTCAGTTCCGGAGAAAGGCTCAACCTACGGGCAGAGGAAGTTTCAGTACGAGAGACTGAGTCCGCGCCCCCTTTCAAGCAAGTCTGAATTTTTTTTGATGTTTTAGAGGTCGCTTTTCAAATTCTTTGAACCTTCTTCAATATTATTCGAGAATTCTGATCGCCATTCTCTTCTTCGCTTGTCCAAAAGTCATGAAATTCTCTCTTTTTTTAGTGGAATTAATCAGTCCTCCGCGGTCGTATGGATTTATGAGTCCAAAAAGAAAGAATGTCCATCTGACTGTCAGAAAGATTTCCCTAGAAACTTCGGACGGGGTCTGACGGATATGAAATATGATGGGTATTTGCCCTCTATTTACTTACCGATTTCCCTATCTTAATGTGTGAGAACCTTTCCGGGGGCTTCTACTTTCAGTGGATAGTCGGACTTCTGATCATTCCACTTTCATCTTGCGAAAATACGTGGCCATCAAATCAAAGGCTGAACATTTGATTGATGCCCTTCTTTACCCAGCCGAAGGCTGATTATTTGATCGCATTCCTTCGTAGCCGGTATTGTATTTGAACTTCCTCCCACGGAGCGCTTAGTAGGACGTCGGAAAGGGCAGACAAGCTAGGGCATGAGAAGAGGAACTGCTCTTCCTTCTTCTTGTTCTCATTGCATTGCTTCAACCCCTTGTTCAAAGAATGGACAGATTCAGCCAAGAGTCCTTCGGACGGGGAAAGAAATCTCAAACTCTCCCTAGGCTTTCTCTGAACCTACTTAAAGGAAGAAAGGCAATTTTGCCTGAATTCAGAATGCCCTTTTTTTCTTCATTCAAGACTCCTATCTCCGCGCTTTTTTATGATTTACAAGAGTCAAGAGCAAGCGACTGACGGAAGGCGAGATCTAATTGAAAGAGATCAATGAACAAGTTTACTGATTTTATACTGTGAATATCTGTATTAATTCTTTCGCAGGCTGAATGAATATGAGAACCGACCCCTGATCTTTCATTCAAGTATTCAAACTCGTAAATATACAAAGAAAGAGTAGGAAATCGAAAGCCTAGGAGCGGGAGTGCAAGAGAGAATTGGGGGCACAGCCGCTCTCCCTGAAAGAGTTGCTTAGAATATGCGAGAAAATATCGGAGAGTGAGTGGGAGGTTATCAGTCTGTGTCAACTAGTCATTAAATGGTCGGCGATTATTAAGAAAGGAGAAAAGGAAAAAAGAAAGAATGTCCATCTGACGCCTATTTTTCTTGAATAGTCACCTGTCCGAAGGACTATCCATATTAAGATTAACACGGAACCTTTCATTCAATCTTCTTTTCACCTTCTGAATTTCTTTCTTTCTTAATCTCTTTTCTTTTCTTTGGTTCAAAAAGAGGTGAATGAGAAGAGTCAGTGATCCACGTAGCCTTGAAAGAAGGACTTTCTCCCTTATTAGGAGTGGAACTCAGTCAATTCCATATTCACGTCCGGACTAGCTTATCACTTGTTTATATCCATATTCACTTTTCTTTGAACCTCTTTCGGTTGTAGGTCGAGCTATTTCATAACCTTCCCACTCCTTTTGAGCTTTCTTCTTTATGAGACTTTCAGTCTTCCGTTCTCAAATTGCAATTATAAGGCTCAAAGAATTTGACTTTCATTCAGGGTCATATTCATCTGTGGATAAAAGAGCTAATATATATTCCAGAGACTCGTCCTCCGTAGCTTAATTAGGAGTCTGAAATCCATATTAACCTCTTCCATATGAACTTCCTTTTTTCTTGATATTCTTCTATCAAAGGTTTCTGAAGTACGCTATTCAATGTGATGACATTCTCAGAGAGGATAGGCACGTAGCAGAACTTTACCAGGAAGCCATGGAGGAGCTGAAGATGAGGCCCAAAGAATGATCTCTTTTCTCGTGGATGCCTTTGCTAAGCTCTTTCTAATCAATCAAGGTCGGGTCAACATTAGTTCTGTCTCAGTCCCGATGGTTAGGGCTCTGGTACATAGTCTTTCTCTTGCTCCCGCTATCCGCAAGGACAGGGGAAGACGAGCACTTTTTTAGACTCGGACTCAGTCCGACTTCCATTGGTGCGCTTGTTCGATCCCATCATAGGGGTCCAGTAGAGTTCCGTTGCTCAGCCCCGACTTCCCTAGGCCCTTCGTTCAACTTGCCTTTTGGCGACTACACTTCCTTAGATGGAAAAAGCAGATTTTTTCGTATAACCAAAGCTCCCTTCGCACTCGTTGACCAGGCTACTCGCTCTGTTGCAGATTGGGATTTGGCACGCTGTTTAGTGGAATTAATGGAAAGCCTATTTTTTTTGAGTGTCCTTATCAATGAGAGGCTCAAAGAATGATCGAAGCGACTGAATAGGTTCATATTCCATTTCATGACGAATGAAAGACGTTCGGAACTTGATTGAGGCTTCTGGAATATATATTAGTCATCTGGAGCTTTTTCTTTCTCCATATGAAGAAGAAGGACTGAGGTCTCGAAATGAAAGACCTTCGGACGCTCCGTAGGAGGAGGCGACTGAATTGCCCCACGTAGCGGGAACTAGGCTTGATCTTTCCTACTTTTCCGTCTTCTTCCTGAAGTTGATCTTCTTCTTCCTTTTCCCACGTAGCGGTCTTCTCTGGTAAAAGAAAGCCTATCTTCCTTTTAGTAGGTTTAGTAGGTTATTGCCTCCAAGGCATCCTTATATTCTTTCTGTCTTCTTCCTTTTCTTTGATTTAGTAGGTTCTGACTCCTTAACATAGGCTTGATGAAGGAGCTCTTTCTTTTCTAGCTGACTTTAAGTAGGTGATGACTGTCGAGTTCCCTTGCTTATTAAGGGTGAAAGCAAAGAACCAGAGTTTCCGCTGCGAGACCTTGTTCAGAGTCAGCGGAAAAGACTGAAAGATCAGAGAAGAAGAGCTGAAACCTATTCTAAGCCAAAGCAATGGCCGCGAAAGGAGATCAAGACTCAGAAATCTAAAGCCTTGTGTTAAGCAATGAAAGAAGATAGGCTTTCTTCCTTTTTTTAGTAGGTGATATAAGGAATAAGACGACTACGGAGCTAGGCTTTCCTCTTTCTAGTACCTCAATGAACAAGGGGTAGGAGCAGTCCGAACTCCATAAAAGGATATGTTCGGAATCTGATCTTCTTTTTCTTCCGTTCGGTCTTCTTCCATTTCATCATCCGTGGGATTATTCTCTTGTCTTCCTTTTCTTCCTAGGCTTTCCTCTCTTCCTTAGTCTTCCTTTTTCAAACCACTAGGCTGCTTGAACTTGATTTGAAAAAAGTAGGTGCTTTTAGTAGGTTCTTCTGCCTCCCCCTCCTACTCCGTCTTATTCCTTGCCGTAGGTTCTAGTAGGTTCTGACTTTTAGTTAGTAGGTGGTCGCTTCTAGCCTTTATCTTTTCGTGAAATCGTCCATTTTTGATTGGGACATTAGATAGATAAAGGGGCCGCCTATCACGAGTCAGGCCATCGATCGGAGCTAGATAAAAGGTTCTCAGTCTCTCCCACCATCAACCGAGAGGTGCGTGCTCATCGACAAGATCAGAACCTATATACTCCTCCTACGGTCCTCAGTCCTTCTTTATCCATATTAACCTTTCCTTGGACTCATATCCACAGCGCACAGATGGAGGAGGGGCACCAAGCCAGATTGAACTGATATCTTCGGGTGTCTTAGGCCCTAGCCGCGAAAAGGCATGTTTTCCAGGGTAGGAAAAAGGAGAAAGACAGAAGAAGTTCGACTTATGGTATGGGAGAGGAAGCAAAGAACCAAGAAAAAAGAATCCAAACTCCAAGAAAACAATAATCAAACTCAAACAATAATCAAAACTCAAACCAATCAAACTCCAAAAAAATTAGTTACGAGTACTTTGATCTAGTTTATTTATCTTCTATTTTCTTGTTCTATTTTCTTGTTCTATTTTCTTGTGATAGGGAGTTTGGAGAGGTTGCGAGCCCTTGCCGAACTGTACCGTCAGGGGATCCCCCATAGAAAAGGTCTCCCTAAGGCGAGCTTCTCTATGGTCGAAAAAAGAATCCCTTCGCCTTTCTCTTGGCGAGCAGGTTAGTGGTCCGCAAACTAATAGTCCAACTGACTATGACTCTGGAACTACTTCCCCGCCTCAATGAACAAAGGCTGAGTGAGGATGATCTTACTAGAGAAGAAGTCGTATCGAACCCTCTTGACGTACGTATTGGACGCTCGGGATCGTTCTATACAGGAAAGTGGAGCATATGATACCAGGGCCTAGCCCGCTGCACATCCCTTGAGAGTCACTTTCTTGACTTTGATACGCGAAATCGTAGTTTTCACTCCTTTTTCATGGTAGGCTTTCTCTCTTGATTTTGAGCACTCCTTAGGCTTTCTTCTTTTCACGAAGAACGTTTTAGTAGATAAGAAGAAAAGATTACACATGCTTATCCCGATTCAATCTATAGAATAAAGGAGTCATCCCTCTCAGGCGATCGATCGGAGCTAGAATCAAGGGAAGTTGCAAGCGAGAGGAAGGGAAGAAGTGAGGGCTTAGGAGCCCTTGCTGTCTAAGTTGCCGTTGAAGCAGGATAGGAAGAAATCCGTCCTCGTCCCAGTGGCAGTGGAGGTTGAACTTGCAGTTCTTGTGGAGGTTTCATAAGTTCTTTATTTAGTTGTGCTTGTTGAACAAGCTAAGGCTTTTCTTGATGCTGAGGAAGAAAAAGCAGGTTCAGTTCTTCGCTCGGTAAGCTCCTTTCATGCATGAGCTATTCATTCGTCGGCAAAAGGGCTTCTTTCTCAATTTACTACTGGTCCTAGGCTTTCCTCTCTCTCTCTATTTACTTTGTATAAAGACTGTTTTTCAACTTTCAAGGGTCGATGAAATTGACGGAAACTACGTTTACGAAGTTGAGAGAAGAAGCGAGACAAAGAAAGACATAAATCAGTCTCATCAAAATGAAATGAATCTTTTCTTTGATTTAGTGGATAAAATGGAAAGCCTATTTAGTGGAAAAACAAAGGAGCAAAGAATTTGCGAAGCCTAATGTTAATATGGATTTCTTAATTTGAACGGCTCCTTTTTTTTGAAGAATAAGGAAGTCTTTATTGAGCTGAGATAATTCTTCGAACCTTACTATTTGGAGAGTGATTTCTGAAAATCAAGGGCTCCTGAAAATCTTAGAATTCAGTCCTTTCGCTTTCTTTATGAAATTCCTTGTTCATTGACTCCTTTTAGACAAATACAAAGAGAGATGCCCGTCCTTTTGACTCAAGATTCCATATTAAGCGAACCTCTTCCACTCGCAAAGATCATTCTTTCGATCATTCTTTGAGCCTTGGACTGATTTTGACATATGAAATTTCTTCTTTTTCTTAGCTCAAATGAAGAAAAAGCTAGGTTTTGGGCCTATAAAGTAGCAAGAAATCATTCAAAATCTTGAAAAATTTCTCTATTATCGTTAAATAGAAAGATGAGAAAAAGGACCATTTTGCAAGAAAAAAGACGGGAAAACGCAATGAAAGAATCAAGCCTAGAAAAGAAATTCACAGACTTTGATTCTAGTTTGACTTTGTGGTCCGGATAAAGAGAGGAGAAAGAAATGTTTTGAACTCAATTATCGTGAAATATATATATGAGAAAAAGTCACATTTAGCAAGAAAGGAGAAAAGGTCAACTTTCTAGGATGAGTTGGATCTCAGATCATTTGCTTAAGACATGAATTCAAGGATTTCAGAGTCCGACGGAATATACAAAGAATATTGAGAATTTGAGAAGCGACTTAAGACAAATCGACTGATTTTTCTTCCTTTCACTTAACATATTGCTCGGAGGCTCAAAGAATTTGAGTCTTTCACCTCTTCCATTCGGACTGCGCGGAGTGGTTTTAGCATGAGAATAGATAGTCTGATGAGGGAGGGTATTATAGAAGCCTTTGTTCATTGAGGCGGTAGCATCTCTTTATCAAAGAAAGAGGCTCGGGGTCACCCCACGGAGCCGGTCAATACCATACTTCTCTAGTCCCCTGCTCAAAGGCTAGCGGCGGTCCGCATCCTGGTCTGAAACCGAAACCAACTGCAAAAATGGTGGAAAAGTCTACAGCTGAAAGAACAGATTTTGCTACTGGAATCAGTTAAGCCTTTGGATTAGTCGAATGGAATGGCCTATCATTCTTGGCTTTGGCTAGCTGGGGAAATCCCCTAAAAAGCGAGAACCACTGAAAGGCGAAGAACTGCTGCTTCCACGGATGAGTCTTCCCCCCTATCTCAAACTCGAGCCTAACTCCTCCGTGTGCTGGGATTCTCATCTCTTTTCTTTCCAAGGCATCCTTAATCTTGTTCTTTTGAAGCCGTTTTCATGATTCTTTGAATACAGGATTGAAGGAAGTATTCCCGTTGAATTGGGACATAAGCCTTTTTCTTTGAATTCAGCCAGATCTATCTCACGATCTAAAAGAAGAAGACTCACTTCTCCTTCTGCAATCAACTACTGACTTTGCGAAAAGACGGAAGACCTCCTTCGGGTTCTTTCTAGATTGCGAGAACTTACTATAACCATCATTAAAGGAGGAGACACTGATTTTCTTTCCCATGCCTTCTCCACAAATTCTTTGCGCCTCATACTGACTTGTTCTTTCTTTCCTGCCTGTTCTGCTTTCTTTCCCTTCCTCAAACCTAAAACACAAAGTATACCTTTCTTTCCTGACTGACCAGTACTCTGAACTCTGACCTGTACTCTAGGGCTTCGCCCCCTTATACTCCCTAGCCGTCACGGATTGGTTTACGCCGTCACGGATGGATGCCTATGCCCTTTTCACGTACTAGTACTTTGACGAGCCTAAACATATAAAGAAACTCAGCCCCAGCCTTGAGTCCTTTTTCTACCGCTACGTGGGAGGTCCGGCCATAGGTCCGGCTTTTCCATATTTCAGGGATAGCTATCTGGCTGACTTCTGATTTCGGTGGCTTCGCCCTCATACTTTTCTTTTGGTTACGGTGGCTCCGCCCTTGAGACTGATTTTCTTTCCTCTTGTTGTTGGGCCCGTATACTGACTGACCTCTTGTTCTTGTTCTCAAATTCTTTGCCCCTTAGACTGACTTTCTCTTCCTTAGACTGACTTAGACTTATCTCTTCCTGTCTTCTTCTAAACTGTGGCTTCGCCTTCATACTTTTGGTTTTGGCTTCATACTTTTGGTTTTGGGATGGGGTATACTTCCTCCTCTACGGGAGCTTGGGTTTTGCTAGGAGTCAGCCGAGTTTCGGCTTTTTCCTTCGCTTTCCATCTAGATTGCTAGAAGGTTCTATAACCATTAGGAACCCCCACGGAGCGGTGGCTTCGCCCTGAATATTTGCTTACTTGTTCTCAACTCCTACGGAGCGCGTAGAAGGAGTCATGAAATTCCACTCAAATAGCTCGACTGAATCAATGAATAAAGAGAAGCTCCTTTTTAGGAGCGCAAGTACAGAAATGGAATATTCTCCGTCTTCTTTATTCTTTATCTTCTTCTTTCTTTTACGAACTAATAGAAAGAGATCTGAGATTCCAAGAGCCAATGCATTCCTCAATCCGGGAAAGCTTCTTTGGAGCGGCACGCTAAGGGAACTCACCTTTGTCCCTGTCCTACTCGGCTTAGCTGCCTGGCTCTCGCAACCCCGGGATGTGCTACTTTGATTAATTAGAGTCGAGACTGCACCTATGGAAGAGAGAAGGTGGAGATTCAGTTAAGAATACCTCCACTAATAAGAGGCTTTACGGTCTCGTCGCACCTTTCATTCTTAGCTTGATGATTTAGAACCGTATTAGAAGAAAAGGTTCAGTGGAGAACTCTCTTCTTTGATCTTCATCCTTGCCTTTCAAGTCAAGTGCTTTCTTTCTTCTTAGTTGATCACCTCCGCCCAATAGTGCTTTAAGACATGAACTCACTCGTTGGGGAATCTAATGTCAACAATGAGATTGATGAGTGAATTCACTAAGCTTCTTTCCATAAAGAAGAGAGGGCACAACGACGGCTACTTCAGAAAGAGAAAGGGATGCTAGAGCCACGGGCCTCTCCTCTCCCCCCGCTCCGTGGGGGTCTTTCTATTCTAACCTTTCGCCGATCTAGTGGGCGCCCACCTAGCTACGCGACTTCCTTATTTCATCCCCTTCTCGATTGTACTTAGCTTATATAGGATAATATGGAAGGCGTAGAAGGAGTCTGAAATCCATATTCATATTCAAATCTGGACCTTTTCGCAAATTCTTTGCTCCTAGCGTCAATAATCAGCCAGAAGACTCAAAAGGAGGGGTCAAGACGTCCTTCGTCAAAAATCTATTAGTGGATAAAAGAGGTCACCTGGACCCGTCCGCTTTAGTTTCATGATAGTGGAATTCCTTCCTTGCACTCCTTAAAGAGTCGCCCTTCTTCATTGACTCCTTATCAGTCGACTTTCAAAGAACCGCCCCGTGGGAGTCGAGACCTTGTTCATTGATTCCTTTTGAGTCGCCCTTCTTCATTGACTCCTTCTTAGTCGAGCTGCTTCGCACCTTCCAGTCGCTTCTCTTTGTTCATTGATTATTTGGAGAGCTATTTCATAATGCCACTCCTGAAAATATTTGAAATCAGTCCTTTCGCTTTCTTGATGAAACCCTGATTATCATCATTGACTCCTTATCAGTCGACTTGAAAAGAACCGCCCCGTGGGAGTCGAGTTCTTCCCTGAACCTCCGGACCTATATACTCCTCCAGGACGTCCTCAGTCCTCATTCATTCCACTAATAAGAGCCTCCGGACTGGTAGAAAGTAGAAAGAAGGCGATTTATCCAAGTACACAGAGTGAAATGCCACTTGATTCGCCTTATCACTCTTATCACCAAGAGAAAGAACCGCAACTACAAGATGGGTGCGTCGAGCCCTCCGGATTTGAGAGTCCTTCGGACCGCTACGATCCGAGTATGGGGAATACAAGTGCAGCATAACTAGTCAGAATCCGACGAAAGACCCTATGGTGAAGCTCTGCTAAACTGGGCCTATCTATAGTTCTTCAACCGATACAGAAAGAGCCACTGATGAAAGAGGAAGACGAGCTACGACAGCTACTTCTGCTGCAAGAACTAAAGCGACTGCTTTTTCTTCCTCAGCAACTTCCGAAACTGATCATGAAACTGGGACTGCCTCCCCGCCCGAAACTGACTCTGCCTCTAGTGATCGTACTTCAAAAAAACTGGAAGTTCCCATTCGTAGTTATTCCGTTATAATGAAACCTATACAATCAATATGGATTGGAAGAGTTGTCCTAGTCGAGATGCTTCTTTCTTTCTAATAAATGAAGAAATATTGCACTCCGTGGATCCGAACCAGTTAGATAAATCAGTTGAATTCGAAGAAGAAGAATCTCAGTTTAGGTAGGGGGAATCGGAGGCAGTAGCAGTTCTTGTTCCAGCAGTCCTTGCTTTAGTTGTAGCAGCTCTTTCAGCTAGATCTCTTCCCGCTCCGTGGGGCCTTGAACCTGGAAACTGGATTCATTATTTATTTACTCCCATTCTCGAAAAGACTCTGAAGCTAGGGAGTCTCCCCCTTCGACCGTATTCAGAAGCAAAGCAAGGGTCGGAACGATGTAGCAGGCCCAGAAGAGGAAGATCAAGAAGCTGCCGAGAGGATACGATTATATGCTTTCATTCTTCTCATAAGAGGATCGAGGGTACAGATCCAGATTCCCTTGATTCAAATCTTGAAATGGAAGTTTGAACCGCTCCGTGGGATCCGCCCCACTACGCGGTTCGAAGAAAGTCGACTCGCAAGAGGTGCGAAGCAAAAAGAAAGGGAGAGAAGAGGTCAATGTAATTGAGCTCCTTTTTAGTCACTTTTTGCCTATCCTGAGGAGAGGAATGAAATGGCTCGACTGAAAGGAGAGGAATGAAATGGCTCGACTGAAAGGAGAGGAATGAAATGGCTCGACTGAAAGGAGAGGAATGAAATGGCTCGACTGAAAGGAGAGGAATTCAATGGCTCGACTGAAAGGAGAGGAAAACCTCACCTTTGATAGGTAGGTGGAAGAGTGGAGCTTGTCATTTGCCTTATTAGAAGATTCGGTAATTCTTCATCACATTTTCCCACTACGCGGTAAGTTGATGTCAAAAGAACCCGAGGAACAAAAGCCCAGAAGCAGACAGAGAAAAAGGAAAGGTAGACTTGAAAGAAAAGCCGTCCTAAGATCAAGCCCTTGTTCATTGAGTTGACCGTGAACGGCCCTATATAAGAGGCTCCTAAAGGAGGAGCAACTGCGCTCTTCCCAGAAGGGAAGGAGACTGGACGAGATAGACGGAGAGCTGATTAAATGAAACTACTCCGGACGAGCACGGCCACTACTCCGGATGATTCTCAATCCTCAGATTTTTGACGATTCCCCGCATTTATCAGACTAAGAGGTCAAGCCTCTACCGATGCCATTCCCGGGCAAAAGCTTGCTCGCCTATATTCCCCTTTCCCCGGTGGTTCACTTACCATAAAAGGATTAGTTGGTTAACTTACTGTTTTCCCTCGTAAATCCGGAAACTCTCCTGCCGGCGATTACGTCCTTCGGTTCTCTCCGATCCGACCCCTTGGCGGGGAATACCCGGTCCGACCCACCCTATAGTATAAGGTTTTCCTCCCTCTTTCGCCCCTCTCCTTTCCAGTCGAGCCTCTTTCGCCCCTCTTCCTCTTCTCGGAAAGCGGGAAACCCCTTGTATCCGGCCCTTGGACTTAGAAAAGGGAGATTACGTGGTTCTTCCCCAACGCAAAGGGAAAGCAGACATCAAATTCTCCGGCTCGGAAGGTAGCCCGGATTTACCGACCCCTTATCTAAGGGCAATTACCCGGATTCCGGATTTACCGACTTCTCTGATTTAGCGGATTTCGGATGTCAAATTCTTTGACCCTCGGTTTTCTCATTCTTTGCCCGCTCGGAATACAAAGAGACATCCAAGGAAAAATCAAGGCCAAATAGCCCTTTCCTTTATCGCCGAATTTGCGTAGATAAGCAGTTCACATTTGACTGCCCTTTGTTTACGACGAGAAAGGACCGAGTAAGGCCGAACTCGCCAACGGCGAGGAGTCTGCTTCTTCTGCGCCCCAAGAGGGTTATCAAAGGGCAAAGCCAGTCGGAGCACCACCCAGCAAATAGGTCAATCAATGGGCGTCAATAGAGTGTAACCCGGAGGACAAAGGATAAGGATCCGGAGCCGGGTTAATCCTTCTGGCCTGAAACCGGCAATGGGAGGGCCCCGGGGCAAGGGGGAAGCAACCCACGGAGCGGTGATGAAAAGAAGGTTCTCGCACGAGACAGAGGGAAAGGGTCAACTTCAGCCTTCGGCCTGGGGAAGGCCTGCCTACTAAATCTAGGTGCTAGCCTTAGGGCCTACACGGGGTTAGGGAAGGAATAGCCTTCCCGGTTTACCCTGAAGTTAGATACACGAAGGCACTGCCCGTGTGACCTAATCGGCTACACCCCGAAAGCACAGTGAATATGGATAAATCAGTCCTTCGGACGGGTAGCGGCTTTCCATTTCCAATACAAGAGCTCAAGGAATGGGAAGCAACCGAAAGTAAGGACATCCCCGGCAGGGAAGAGAAGCTTCATAGTATAGTTTTGACATTTGAGGCTGAGTACCGTAAAGCTGGGGGCAAACCGGAGGATAGGAAAGAAATAAGGAGGTCATACGAGAGGTGTGGTAAGGGTCGGGGGGTGGTGGTCCCGAAAACTGCTACTCTTTCTCAAGCGTCGACGATAGCTATATCCATACCGCGGAAAACAAGAACCGTTTAGGGGGCTAGGGAACTAATCCAAAAAGCCCTTACCCCTAAGCCTTGGAGGGAAATCCCACATTGAGTCACTTTTGGCTATAGCTGGCAGCAAGAAAGAATGAAAAAGATGTAAAAAAAGATCTTTTATCGGTCCGGAGGCTCAAAGAATGATCGACGAGACTCCCACGGGGCGGTGAGAAGGAGCGAAAGCGGCTCGACTGAGGTTAGGAAGGAGAGGAGCGAAGCCACTCGACTGAGGTTAGGAAGGAGAGGAGCGAGACTAAGAAGGAGTCAATGAACAAGGGTTTGAGACAGGAGTCCGTAAGGCGCGAAGCGAAGCGACTGTGTGAAGGAGCCCTTGATTAGAAAGAACCATTAGATTGAGAGGATAGAGCCAATAAAGCAGGTTAGGATGCGACCGAGTGGGATACTCTGATTCCTCCATTTCATCAGACAGGTACCTGAAAAGAGGATGCTCAGCTGTGGAAGGCTCATCAGTCCCAGTTTCATAGGTTGCGGAATGAAACTCATCTGGATCTCTTAATCGATCTGTCTTAATCTCTTTCATCCTACTTCTTTCTCGATTTCATCCTTGATCTCCCATTAGGTACCCCCATATTAATCGATCTGTCTTAATCTCTTTCTTTCTTTCTTAATCGATCTGTCTGATCTCCCTAATCGATCTGTCCTAATCGATCTGTCTTAATCGATTTGATCTATCTTTCTTACGAGAAAATCTCAATCTTTGATCTTTCTTTCTTCATCTCTTTTCTTTCTCGATTTTCTTCTTTCTCTTTCTTAATCGATTTTCTCTTTCTTAATCGATTTCATGAATCCCACATCTGGATCGATAAGATTGATCGATTTTCTCTCTTTCTCTTTCAAAGTATATGAATTAGGCGGAGAATAAGTTCTTGAAATTTCTCTTTCAAGGCTAAGAATGAAATAATCAGATATAAGTCGGCGAATAAGCTAAATAGAGGTTGATCAAGCTCCTTTGTTCATTGACTTTGTCTCCGAATAAGTTCTTGAAATTTCTCTTTGCGAATAGGTTGAAGCTCTTCTCAAATTCTGATCGCCTTGCCTCCTACTTCTTTATCAAGCTTAAGGATAGGCTTTCCTCGATCATTCTTTGAGCCTTGTTCTTTTCGTACTCATCAAAATACTGATCTAGCAGCAACGGAGACTTATCATGAGAACGGTTATGATAGAATCAAAGAAATTCTATGGCCACCCGTATCGCTTTCTATTAAGTTACCTTTCTTTCTTCTTTCTTCAGAAGTCGTATTGTAGGTCTAGCTGCCGCAATGGAAAGAGCTTCAAGGGCTGAACTTCCGATCCGCGTAGGGGGCAGTCGATCAGCTGAACTTCGTCCTCCGTAGCTTAATTAGCAAGGGCTCGGTCTCATTCCTCAAATAAAGAAAGCTCAAATCAAGCTCCAGATGAGTTGTCTTCTTCTTAAGCAGCCTTTGGGAAAATGAGATGCAAACTGAAAATCAACTGCTTGCCCCGATTCCAACCACTGAATCAATCGACCAAGAAGCGGCCTTTCCTTCCCCTATCGCCTCATTCAAGTTCAAAGGCTGAAAAGGATTTCCCAACTCCAACTTCAAGAGAAAGGCTAGGGGCAAAGGAAGTTTCCTTCAAGTCCCCGTTTCCGCCGTCGTTGGTTGCAGAACAAGCTGTCCACCCGCAGGATCAGTATTAGTTCTTGATTTCTTTCGATCGGTATTCCCATTTTCACTCTTTTGACTGAGTTTGTAACCCTTTCTTATGAGTCTTAGTCGAAAAGACTATTGACGTGAAAAGGGGGAAATTGGATCCCTCCATTATCACAGGAAAACTCTCAAGCCACAAGGAATGTAGAAAGGTCGCACAAAGATCGGAATAAGTAAAGTACCCAATCGGCATAGGATAGGGGTAAGGGGAAGAGTACGAAGGATGTCTCACAACAAGAGTAAGCGGACCCGCTCCCCACCTTAAAGAAGCTTTATCGAGTCGCGTTCACGAGAAAGGAAAGACAGGTTTGAATAGTCAATGAATAAAGTAGAGGCCCCTTTCTTTCCTCCACTTTGAGGAAGAAGTACTCAGGTCTTTCTTTCCCCACGTAGCGGTAGAAAATAGACCGTAGCAGAAGGGTTTCCCTAGACAACTTCTCTTTTCATACCCCGTAGAATTATAAGAGGTCTAGATGCGAAGGACTTGTTTATATCCATATTCACTTTTCCTTTCCCTTCTTCTTTGAGTTGACTGATCATACGGATCCTGAGGCCTATTGAGATCTTCCATTCCCTTGCCTTTTTGGCGTCCTATTTCCTTACTTACTCAATGAAACTAATAAGCGGAAAGGTAGAAGTAGAATATAATAAGGGCTTGATCAAGGCAATAATCTTTTCTTCTTCTTGTCTCTGTCTTGTGTCTGTCTTTGAGTCTTTTCTTTTCGGTATATGGCCCCAACCAGTGGCCAAAGAATGGTATCAAAAGAACCCCATCTTTCCAAGAAAGACCATTTTCGTATTCTTTCTCTTTTGCCGGCGATTCTGCTTTCTGCTTTTATCAGACCTTTTATAGGATCAGCAGGCAAAGGCAAAGATGGAATCATCCGTTTTTGGGGTCTCGTACTTTTATCCTTCTCTGATTCTTCTGCTTTCTAAATATAATGAAAGTGGTGCGAAAGAATTTCTATAATAAGTAGTCGATAACTCTTCTTCTTCTTTTCAGAAGAGGAGCAAAAGTATAATACTTCCTCGCTTGCAGAAAAGAATGAGGAGTGGGAAGATCAACCACTATCGAGAAATTGAGTTCTTCGAAATTCCAAATCTTTTAGAATGAGTTAATGTGCTCATTCCTTCAGTTCATGCTTCGATGTCAGTGGCTCTTCTTCTTTCAGTTTCAGTAGCTGACTCTGGTCTCGAAAAGAAAGGGAATTCCCAGTGGATTGACTCTCTCTTCATCTATGAGATCTTATCTTTCATTCTATTCTTCTTTGCTTAAGACATGAAAATTCGGACAAGAAGTTCAATCTCCATCCAAAGGTCGGAGTCTACGAAGTCCCAGTTGAATGAGGAAGCTAGAAGGGAGTCAGTCAAAATTCCCCATTTCATGAGGGAGGTTCGTACTCAAAGAAAGGGAAGATCTTCCTAATACATACAAAGGTCAGATCAAGAGGAATCCGAAGGACTCGGATCCTAACCCCTTAATAAAAGAGAAGAAGAAGACCCAGACGGCGGTGGAATAAAGAGGTCAGAGGGGTCGGCCCTGACCTGAAAAAGTAGGGGACTCAGTCATTCTAGCTAGCCGAAAGGGAATTAGATCTTGAATCAGAGGTATTATTATCTCGACTCGGTATCTAATCTCTCATAGGAAGAAGGATAGATCTCTTGAGAAATCAGTCTATCCAGTAACTGGAAAGGAGACTTTCGGAAGACCCGATAGGCAGCCTCATCCCTTTCATTCATCAGTCTTTCGGATGCTACAGACGAAGTACTAATAAGCCGGATAAGCAGATAGCGGGGGAAGAGAATGAGAGTAGGTTCTATGTATTATCTTTTTGAAGATGAAAAGAAGAAAGAGTGCGGAAAGGGGGGTACTCACTGCTTAGGCCTCAAGCAATTCCAGGGGTTTCCTTTACTCTATAGGCCTAGCCTAGGTGAATAGGATACCCAGGCTGGCGCGAATGGGAGATTCCACCGCCTCAATGAACAAGGGGGCCTCCTTACTCCAACCGCTACGTGGGCTTCTTATCTTAAGAAGAAGAGGTTCGATTACTATAGACTTTCGAAGAGAAAGGCTCAATTTACTTGAGGCAGATTTGCTTAGCTGTGGACGAGAGGGCTCGTAATGATCTTTGAGAAGATCACAAGGTGAGGAGGACAGAGAGCTAGCTCCTCTTCCTCGGCCTTTGACCACGATTATGCCCTTTATTCCGCGCCCGGATCCTTGAATGAAAGGAGAAAAATCAAGCCTAGGCTTTGAGCATCAATGAACAGAGGCCAATAACCGTATTTTCAAGGCCTAAACTGGGTTCGACCAGACAATGAATAAAATAAATAGGCCACTTGCCCTTGGGAAATAGCTCATTCCCCCTCCTTCTCCTGCGGGTGCTAGAAGAGCTTCAACAAAAGAAAAGCCACTGGCAAACTGAGAATACGGAAAAGAAGTAGACAAGTGTGTTCAAACTCCCGAAATGCAGTCTAGACTAGACAGCGGGGCTTCGTGCAAGGCCATCACTTTCAGCAAGTCACTTTCAGAAAGAGAGAAGACTATTTCTCAGTCATTATAAGATATTCAAAGAGTGAGCGCCAGGCGCAAAGCATATTGCGTGAGAAAGGGAAGGAAAGAACTCGCGCTACGAGAATTATTTCCCCTTTAGTACTTCCGAAAGAAAGTCTTCCCCAGTCGAGACTGCTTATTCAACTTCCCCGGATTCCTTTCGCACCTTTCCTTCCGATTGAGGCTTCCTCTTTCTTCCTCCGAAAAGATAGGGACTAGAATCACTATCTACGGCTTCCTCCTTGCTCGATCTCTGATTCATGATAAAAGGTAATTAACAAATAGAAAGTCTCCGGTTTAGTCTCGCAACTTCATTCTGTCATTCCTCTAAAAAAGACTCATTACGAAAGACTCCATTCCATGGCCGGTGAGGCTGCTAATTTATTCCTACTCAAATTCGCAATATTCTTTCTTTGCACCTCACGCAACTCTCAAGATTCCCCGTCCGGAGTCCGGAGGACTATCCATTAGAACTTTGCGCCTAGCCTTCTTCGCAAATTCTTTGCGCATCTGCGTCCTTCTTTTTCGCAATATTCTTTGAACCTTCGGACGGAGTATTAAGAGGAGCAAAGTGATTTATAGGCGGACTCTGACCTCCACCTCTGTGGAGCATATTCCAACCTTCCCGATCCGGGTCCCATTCAGGCTGGCTCCATCTAAGCTCGTCTACTCGGGACTACTCTGACTCAACCCCTTCTTCATTGAGGCGGGAAAGCTTCTTCCCATATTAGAATCCCAGGAAGTGCCCCGCCGACGGCCTTGGGAAAGATCTCATTTGACCTGGTGGGAGTCTTCCCATTCTTCTTATGCTGCCGATTGAAGGATCTCATTTGACCTAGAGGTCTTGAGTGGAACGGGGAGGGTGAAGAGGCGCCCTTTGCTTTGTTCTAGCGCGCTTAGGAAAGAATCCTGCGCTTCCTATCTTCTTCTGGCTTCGCTTTCTCTCCTTGACCCCTCCGTGGGTACTAAAAGAAGAAATCTCTTTCATCTCTCCCTCTTTCGGAACGGGTCTGATGGCTGCCCTTGAAGAAGGGGAGGCGGAGCTTGCTTTCGTCGTAGTAGCTGTGGCACATCTCAGAAGATAGGGTAGAATGGGTGCTCCTATCCCGTAGAAGAGGTAGGTATCATAGGGTAGAGAATGAGTCAGTGAAATGATTTCGTAGGGCAGAGAATAGCTCGGGAGAGGTGCGACCTTGAGCGAAGTGGCTTAATAATAGGAGGGTGAAGGAGCGAAGTCGACCTGGGGCATCCCTTTCTCTTTCAGCTGGATGGATCTGTAGTAGTAGTTGTGAAAGCAAAAGAAAAGATTCTTCACTCATGAACTCATTAATATCAAAAATGAGAATTCCCCATCTCGAACTAAGTCTCATCCCACGTAGCGGGAGCAAACTCAAGATAGCTCAACTGGACAAAGGCAAGGTTAAGATTAAGCTACTCCAGATGAGTTGACGAAAAGAAAAGAAGAATTCACTCATTAACGAGAATTCAAGAATCATTCTGATTGAATAACCTTCTTCATTGGGAATCTACAAGATCCCTGCCTCTCTTTATCTTTATCCGGACCAGAAACTAGAACTATAATCAAACTATGTGAATTTCTTTGATAGGCTTGATTCTTTCATTGCGTTTTCCCGTCTTTTTTCCTTCTAAATCTTCCTTTTTCTCATCTTTCTATTTAACGAAAATAGATAAAAAAATCAGGCATTTGACTTTCAAAGTTGCTACTTTATAGGCCCAAAACCTTGCATTTTATGGGATTTCACTCCAGGTTATGAAAGAATAATTCTTCTTTCATTCTCGTTAATGAGCTTCTTTTCTTTTATTGACTTTTCCCGTCCGAAGGACCAAGCTTTTTTGACCTTTTTTATAGGACTTTTTCTCATCTTTCTATTGAACGAAAATAGAGAAAAAAATCCTTCGTCATCTGACTTTTTCTCATCTTGATATTTCACGAAAATAGAGAAATTTTTACATCTTTTTCATGAAAAGTTGCGGCGGGAAAGGTGCGCTTAGAAGCTCCTTCCCTCTTAAGGAGAGGATAGGATAGAATATGTGCTAACCCATAGATAGGGAGCGCAGGTATCATAGGATCGACTGTGGGGTTAGAAGGTATTCTACTCTTATTCGAAATGCAGGCATTATAGAAGAATCTCTTCTCTTTCGTCAGCGAACGACTGCCGGCTAGGGCATTCTCAGTGGGGCGATATAGAAAGCCGCTCGAGCTAAAGGAATCAGTCACAGTTTCAGTTGCGGCTGAAAGGGCACATCCTGAGAAAGAGGTGAGTCAAAGATGTCAAGGGAATCTGTCTCGGACGGAAGAAAGGGACCCTACTAAAGAAGAATTGTGAGCGCTGGAGGCTAGTGAATACCTCTACCCTAACTGCTCCTTTTCTCTCTCTCCCTCTAGGTCTGAAAAATTCTTCTATCTCCTCTCTTCTTCTCCTTTCTGCCTCTTTCTCGTAAAAAGGGTGAGGCTGCATTTCCTTAGTTGAGATATTACAAGAGATTAGGTCGGATCCCTTCGGGAACCTCGGCACTTTTCTCATTAATAAAGTGCAATTTCTTCATTCTCTGATTATCTTCTTTCTTTCATAAGAGTTATCTTCTTTCTTTCATTATCGTTCAAGTCGTTTAGTACGAGATAGCTGAACACCTCGCGGTGCTTACACCTCTCGCCTATCGAAGTTCAAAAACCTCGTCCGAGAACTTGTATAGAGAAGGATTTCCCGCGGCGCAGCGGTTCTTCCATACCAACTTAGCTGCCCGGCGCTGCTATTGGCATAACAACCGGTATACCATAGGTTGGCTCAACCCCAGTTCTCTCCAACTACAACTAGGGTTGGTTGGCTCCTCGCAGTTCTCCCTTTAACACCAACGGTAGATAGGAACCGAAAGAGACTATGACGCATTCACCCGAGGGGGATCGGGGACTGGGACTAGCAAATGAATGAGTAAGAAAATCAGACTCCCTTAGCCGTCGGAAGGAGGATCAATGTCTGAATACGGGTCCTCCTCCGGATAATGCCCCACTAACAAGCGGTTCAAGCGGACCTCCCCCTCCTCAATTGTCTCCTCTATCGGCTCGCGATCTGCCTTTATAAAGGCTTCTAGGAAAAGCCGATCTGCCTTCTCCTGATAGAAAACCATACGACCTGGTTTATCGGGGTTCGTCAGATATACTTCCATTTTAGCAAAATAGGACCAGATATTCCCCCGCATTTTGAAACCCATGGGCCAAAAGGCAAGATCATAATCATAGGAGCAAAAGGTCCGAAAGATAGGTCTTTTTATGACAAGATTTGCTTCCCCCTCGACAATCCCTTTTCTTCTTTTTGGGGTATCTATTATTGGAATCGGAATAAGGGCCAAATTGAGAAGATCTAGCCTCTTTCTCTCAAATTTCGGTAGATGCATATTGAGAAAGAGGTCTATCACCGGTCTCTCATCTTCGTCCTTATGCATTCTCTTCAGGATAATGGGGTCCATCTCGCTCCTTTCCTCGTGGGAAGGCAATATCTTCAGGATGGACTTCGGGGCCGAGAAGAGGGAAGATAAAAAAGACAAATAAGGCGGCCCATCCCCATCTACATCCCCCGAAAAGCGGAAAACCTTCATACCGAAGCCTTCCTTGTCATAGTAAACATAGGGCCTTTTGATTTTTTCATAATTAAAATGAGTGAAATATTCCTCGGCCACCAGCTCGTTATATTCAAGAAAGGAATCAGAATTTAGGTTCTCCTGGGTCGAAGCTCTCATCAAGAAAGCTGACCATAGAGTCGCTATTATTCTTTCTTCAGACAAATTCTCCAATTGAGAGAAAAACTTGAGGGGAATCACTTTTTCCCCGCAAGCACAACTTTCTGATAATAAAAAGTCCGGAATGCTTCTACCAATCAGAATGATAGGCACATTCTTTTGACGCCTGCCCGAATAATGAGGCTGAGGCCCCTCCAGTAGCGTGAGCAGCTGACTCCTCTTATCCGGAAAAATTCTCCAATCTTCAAAATCGACTTTATCTACTAAAATCAGGTCCCAGTTATCCTCAACCTCCACCCGTGCTAACTCTTTATGGACAGTGGCAAAGACATTTAAGACTTTGCTAACGACATTGAGAAAAAGAGTCTTCTGAGTATCCGGACCTCCATAAAGAAAGAGTTGCCTGGTACGGGGGGGTCGATTTGCCAGTAGATTGAAGGCAATCCAATCAAGTAACAAAAACTTCTCGTTTAGCTCTTCAGGATTATACTCCTTAGGCCATCCCTTATCGGATAGATAGTCGATCATCCGCTCGGTAAAGCTTTGATGAGAAAATGAGCTGGCCATATGAGAATGAGAACGAGTTATAAGATTGAAAGATAAAGAAAGGAACATTTGCAATCATAGATATGGGTTTATCCGCTGCCCTACAAAATGAAAGGGAAGACTTGGAGTATGCTAGTTAGGCTTTTCCTAACAGAAGGCAAGAAATTGGGTTAGGCTTTTCCTAACAGAAGGCAAGAAATTGGGTTAGGCTTTTCCTAACAGTAACAGAAGGAGTGCAACGAAAGAAAGAAATCCATATCAAAAAGAACCTTCGGACGGACCCTTATTTATTTATTCTTTGACCCTTTGCTTTATTGGAAAAGACAAGGATGTCATCGACGAAAGTAGAAGAGGGACTCGAGACGAGGCCGAGGAACCGAACCCGGTATTTATCTTTGGATCCCAGGGGGGAAGGATTGACCGACCCGGTTCGTATTCGTGAAAGCCTCGAGAGGATGATCGATCGGGGAAGGTTAGATAATCACTATCCTATAAAACTCGGTTGAGACCGAGGGAGCGGGTTCGGGTCAGAATAAGTATCTGTGGCAGTCCGCAGTCTAAGTTTACGCTTCGAATGCATGCAAACTCAATTAGAACGTCCACCCCGTAGAATTATAAGAGGTCTAGATGCGAAGGACTCTCAAATCCGGAGGAGTAGTCTTCTGGAATATTAGGGTAGATTTCAGACGTAGAAGGCTAAAAAATCAGTCAATGAACAAAGGTTTGAGAAGCGACTTCCATGGTGAACATCCATAAATCAAGCCTACGGTTTACGGTTTAGGAATCAATGAATAAGGGCCAAAGGCTGAGGAATGAAGGAGAGACCAAAGGTTTCGGGACCAAGAGCAGCGAACTATTCTTCTGGAGTTGGGTCCGTTGCAGGAGAAGTTGTTCTTCTTCGATCGATCGGGACCGCTACTGACACTTGAAAGGCGTATAAGAATCCAATTTCTCCCCGCAGACCCCATCATCTCGGTAAAAAGGTAATGAATCAGAATCAATCAAGCCTAATTAAGCTACCACGGACCGGGGAGGGATCGGGAAGAAGGAGGGGAACCCCTCATGGCAGAAGGAGCTCTCCTGTATCGGATTAGGAGCGAAGGTACTCTACGTTTCAAATATAGGTTCAGAGCGAAGCCACTCGACTGAGGTTAGGAAGGAGAGGAGCGAGACTGTCAGAGAGGAAAAAAGAATGATCGAAGCATCTCTTTTTTTGTTTATATATGATAATCTCTCTTTCCTTTATCTCTTTTCTCTTTCCTCCTTGTTCATTGACTTTTCTCTTTCCTCCTTGTTCATTGACTTTTCTTGATCAATCTCTGAATGAATGTCTTAAGCAAATGATCAGAGATCAACTCATCCTTTCTTTCATTGCGTTTTCCCGTCTTTTTTCCTTCTTTTTCTTCCTTTTTCTCATCTTTCTATTTAACGATAATAGAGTTCAAAATCAGGCATTTGACTTTCAAAGTTGCTACTTTATAGGCCCAAAACCTAGCTTTTTGTTCATTTTAGCTAAGAAAAAGAAGAAAAAACATATGTCAAAATCAGAGAATCAGACGAGAAGACGAGATTTCATCGTCTGGAGAATCGTCTTCGGCCTCGAGTGGGGAATCCCTGAGATCGTAGATCGGATCGGATGCCTGTCTTCCTTCCGTCCGGCTTTTCCTCAGGGATCTCGATCCGGCTTTTCCATCTTTCAGGGATATAGATCCGGCTGCTGGGGTGGGGTCTATTTCCTCAGCTCCTTTCAGGGAGCTTCCAAACCGAAAATAGGTTACGCAGAGCTTTTGCCTTCGGCTTCCTTATATTTGCGAGAACTTACTATGAAAAATATATCCCGATAACTTGTGGCTCCTTTAGGGAAATGAAATGCCAATTTAGAACTTCTAGTTTCAGGTCCGGGAAATCTAAGGGTCAGGGTTCTAGGTTGATATATCCTGGGGAACCAGGGTCAGGAAAATATATCCCAAACAATTGTGGGTCCTTAGAAAGAAGAAAGAAGTTTGGATCGGAAATATATCATAGAATCATGTGAAGCTTATAGGGAAATATATCCCAGTACATTGTGGCTCCTTTAGGGAAATTCAGCGCCAAGGTACGTTTATACTTCAGGGAAATATATCCCAGACAATTGTGGGTCCTTTAGGGAAATTCAGCGCCAATTGAGAGCTTATAGTTTCAGGATATATCCTGGTTCCCAGGGGAAGGAAAATCTCTCCCAAAAACTTGTAGGTCTGGTTGGTGGAAATATATCCCAGAAACTTGTGGGTCCTTTAGGGAAATTCAGCGCCAGGTGGGTCAAGGGTGGATATATCCTGGGAAAATATATCACAACAAATTGTAGGTCTACTTGGTGGTCGGGGAAGCTTCGAAGTAGGGTCAGGTTCTAGGGTTCTAGTTGGGTCAGGGTTCTAGGGGTAGTACTCTTAGTAGGGGTCCAGGGGAGAAATCCCAGGGATTAGGGTCGGGGAAGCTTGGAAGTAGTATTAGTAGGGGCAATTTCGGGAATTAGGGGATGGTCATCCATGATCGAATCCCAACCTTGCTGCAGGAATTATTATAGTCCGATCTGACTTTTTTTCCGGTGTATTTCGAAAACCTTTCGGCGAGCCATTTGTACGCACCCGAATTGTAATGTCTTTCTTGTACCACACAAGACAAAACACAAGCACACATGATATTGAACTACAGAAAGAACCCAAAGGGTCCCGCGGTACGGGTTTCATCCTCCGAGGTAAGGGTTACTTCCCCCATTCAGGCAAGGGTCATTGCCTTAGATTTGAGGTCCGATTATCATAGATATATTTGCTCGAGTTCAAGAACTAACTTGAATATGCATCATAGCCTAGTATCAGTGGTACGAACTACGACTTCCTATACTCTGAGAAGGCCTCTCAGCAGCACGTATCAATTTCATCTAAGCAGGGAATATCGTGTCACCAGGTCATATTCTACTAGAAGTAGAGAGACTATCATCAAAGAGTTTTGGGATCAAATATATATTGATATAGAAGCTAATACTATATATAGTCAAGAAGGGGAATCTAGGTCTCAAACACAAGTTTCTCAACTACTGGATGAGTACCAAAAGGTCTGAAAAAGTCGTCCTAATATTGGTGGGGGCCCATTGGAATGGGAATGAAAAGAGTTAGAGAGTAGGATTGAAGATATCACTCTGAAATTTGATGAAAAAAGTATATTGACTAGTACCCCAAACTTAATCAAACTATTGATAGGAAAGGATCCTTTAAGCGCCAAAGTCTATTTGTCTAGACACATTTCTCCGGATACTTATATTTGTTTTCTTATGCCTAGAATACTAGCAAGCCTTAATCTGAAAAAGGCCTTCGATTTGATTTTGCTAATAATCTATTTCAAATCAACGGATCTTGCAAGCCGATCTTGCTCTTTTTACCGCTACGTGGGTTACGGATCAAGTAGTTCAATACAGGAGGTGGTCCGGAGAAAGAAAGGTGCAAAGAATATTGCGATTCCGCGATTAATATGGATAGTCCGAAGGACGGAGAAAGAAAGGTGCAAAGAATATTGCGATTTCGAGTTTACAAATTAGGAGAAAGAAAGGCGCAAAGAATATTGCGTGAACTCATTAACTCGAATGAAAGAAGCTCAAAATTAATCTGCTAGATTTCAGAGCTAGATTTTTGACATCTTTGTGCTAGATTTTTGACATCTTTGCTTAATATGGGAGATTGAAGACTCAAATCCAAGAATCCCATAAAATGCAAGGGCTCGACTGATAAGGAGAGCAAACCACTTTGTAGCAACTTTTCAAGTCAAATGCCTGATTTTTTTATCTATTATCGTTAAATAGAAAGATGAGAAAAAGGAAGATGACGAAGGAAAAAAGTAGTTTAATTAATTGCAATGAAAGAAGAAAGCCTATCAAAGAAATTCACATAGTTTGATTATAGTTCTTTTTTGTGGTCCTAAAATATCAGAAAGAAGACAAAGAGTGAAGCTTCTGTGGAAAATTCTCATTCTTTGCGCCTTTCTTTTTGGAAATTCATGGATAGGGCTGGTCCGTGCTAGCTTAATTAGTCGATTTCCAGTGAGTTATACCATTGGACCCCTGTAATTACAATATAATCAACATAGACCACCAAGTAATCGTGCAGACTCATGAGGATAGAAGACAGAGTGATCGGACTCACTCCTTTTCATGCCAAAACTGCAGCAGTACAAGAGTAGTCAATCTTCCAAACCAGGCACGAGGAGATTCTTTCAGACCATAAAGAGAGGCCGTAATCGGCATAGCAAAGCAGACTACCCCTGAAGAGCAAGAAAGGCAGGCGCTTGCTCCATATACACCTCTGATTCGGATGATGCAGAAAAGCATTCTTTCAAAATCAAGCTCATCTTCATCATTCAAGGCATATTTCATTGGGCCTCAGTAGCTTAATTATTAGACCATTATCAGGTTTCATCCCTGAATCTTTATCTGATGGAAGGTATGAAAAATGGTGAAACTGACTAAGGCTCAAAAGAAAGAATTGAGGGAAGCGAATGGCTCTGATCATTCAACTTCTGGGAAAGTCAATTGACTAGAATGTACTTGTAGCAAGGGTTACACAGATGTGGAGGCTGGCTGATGAGTTTGATCTGATTGACCTGCGGTCTCTTAAGAGATAGGCGAAGAGTCTGACGAGCTGAGCAAAGTAGCTATGCGCTGGCGGCTGGAGAAAGCCAACCGAAGATAGCCAATCGAAGATAGCGGGAATGACCGACCGGCTCCGCAAGAAAAGAAGGTTTCGGAACATGTACTGAGAGGCTCCTTGTGCAATCCCCATTTATCCACTTTGTTGACTCAAGAAAAGAATCTACTTTTTCTTTGTTTGCTTTGCTGCTTTATTGGAAGAAAAAGATCAAGCCTATGATTTGAGTGTGTGCTTCTGGAGGAGGACGGATGCAAGAAGGAAGTTTGAGCTTGATGCAAATGGAAAAAATCTCTTCTATATGATTATCAAGAAAAGCAAAATCTATGTAGCAATCATCCTTCCATCTCCTACTACTACTACTGGTGGGGTGAGAGCTAGTTTTCCTATGTTGGGGGCACAATTGAGATGGCATTTCGGGGGTTAGAATAGAGGAACTGTCCGACATAAGGCAAGAGAGAGATCCCCACGATGAGAGGGGAGAAGGCGCTTTACTGTCTTTACGAGAAAAAGGCAGAAAGATCAAGATAGGCTTTTCAATCTTCTTTGAACCTACTATTTGGAAGAAAGCCTATCTTTCATTCTCAATTCATTAACTCTTTGTCCTCTATTCATTGATTCCTTCTTCATATCCTCTTATTAGTTGATCAGGATCGGGGCGGCCTCGGTCCAATGCCACTCAGAAGCAGAAGCTGTGGGCTTCCGAGAGCCCCAGCACAGAGCATGACCTCTCCCTTTTCACATTGCATGGCCTGGTCGCGAAAAAGAACCCCAATTGCCGATTGCTTCGATCCGAAGAGGCTAAATTTTGGAAAGACTTGCATAGCTTGCATAGACATATATGCACTCTTTTAAAAGAAGCTTTCGCATAGCTGAGGAGATCAGCTGTGTCTACGACCAGAACTCTCGAATGTCGAAGCACTGGTACCCACTGAATGATCCAAAGTCAACCCATTATAGGGATCAAGACCGGCTGAACATAGCCCGTCTCTGACTGCCGATTGCCAATTCTTGAGCTCCGGCCTAACCTAAAGACGATAGCCCTCTCAACCCACTCATAGGACTGGTTCACCACTCGGAGGTCCCAATTCACCCCTGACCCCTTCCGTAGAATTCTTGATCGGCTCGACTATAGAACCCGGCCTCGGGCATTGGGGACGCCGTCTGAGGAGGTTCAGGCTTGCAAGAGGCACTTTCCACTCCCGACCATCAACTGAAAAGAAAGAAAGGTTCAAAGAATATTGAAGAAAGCGTCGACCTCCATGAGAGTGGTGAGGAAGCCTTCTTGGGTCATCAGATTAGGCTTTCCGTACTACACACCGCCCCCAGCCCAGAACCCGCTGATTATAGCCTTGCTGCCAACGTCCCGGAAGAAAGAAAGGCTTTGACTCCTTTTTCCCGGAGCAAAGCGAAAGGAGTGAACTCTGATGGGAGAACCGGTGGGGTCCTACGAACCCCAACTGCGACTGTCAATATTCTTTTCACCTCTGACTGACTCTAAAACTCTTTCTCTTTCTCTACCGGTCCGTGGTAGTTTAATTCCGAAAGAGGGAATCCCATTCCGGCCTAGTGGAGTGAGAAAATGCATTCTCATAAGGACCGAGTAAACTCAGTCAAGCCCGAAAGTGATTGCGATCCAAGTCAGACGAAGATTCTTTCATTGGGCTTCCCGGAGGTTATTCATTCAATACCATCATTTCGACGAATAAGAGTATCCTAGTCCACTTCCGAAATAGACTGATTCAAGAGAATACGAGTAGTCCCAGCAACCTGAACATCTAATTCCCTTTCGGCGACGGCGTCTGACTCTCGGTCAATCCTTTGAGGCTTCCGAAGCCACTCAAAAAGGGAAGAAGGGATAGTTCTTTGTGGTCGAGCCTCAACTCATCTGGAGCTTGATTTTCTCCCGACCCACCTGCCGATCCTGAGTTTGCATCCGCTTTATGAAAGAAGAGGGTGGGCTAGAGCTTCAAGAGGCCACTGCCGGATCCCATCTCCCTCCTTCAACTGATCTAGACGGTTCCACTCAATCTACTAAAGAAGGTCAACCCACGTAGCGGTCAATCTGGTCTGCCTTCCCCGCCTATGAAAGATCGATCAATCGATGCCCAGAACTCGCATACCTATCAGTCTCTCCGCTCTTCACTCTGAAATAACTTCCCCACGTAGCGGGAATTCTCAATTTATTCAATTCTTTAGGAAGACCCTTTTCTCCTTAGCTGACTGAGACCATTTCCGGCGGCTTATAGAAGGTAGAAGACGATAGCGGTTAGAACCCGTAAAGAGGAAGAAAACTCCTCAACGAAGGTAGGTCGACTAAGCCTAAGCCAGTCAAGTTTAGAATCCATATCTGTCCATAAGCATGTCTGAATAAGCCTGCTGATTAGCTTAGCCCACCCCGGCCGAATCTCCTCACAGAAGGAGGTGAGTTTTCTAATTTGCTAACCAAAATGGAGAGGATAAGCAATATCGGGACGAGAAATGGTGAGATAAGTCCCGGGGATATTTGCATTAGGAATAGACTGGCCCACCATCTGACCTTCACGACTTATTTCTCATTCGAGAGATCAGGACGGGAACTAGTATCTTTTAAGCAAAAGAAGGGAAGCGGAAGCAGTAAAGAAGTCAGACTGCTAAGCAGGAAGCAAGATTGATAGGAAGCAGGAGAGTTTAGACAGATGGAAGAGGATTGCTTGGCCCCTTTCCGACAGATAGAGAGAACAAAGACAGATTTACTGAATACGGGAGACTTTCCAGTTTCCGGATGACCTATTCCAGATTCGCTACTAAAAGAAGGTAGCTTGCTTACTCAGAAGAAAGAGGAATACATTATAGATCCGTAAAAGAGAAAGACTTGCTGCCCAAAACCGGTCCGTGCTAGCTTAATTAGTTGATCCTGAGTTTGGGGTCCTTCACCCGAGGGAAAATTCAGAATGGACTAGTATGGGTTTTCTCGTCCAATCCCTTTGTTTTTCATTCTAGTTATCTCGTTTATAATCAAAGTAGAGAAAAGAGAAGAAAGAGTACTTTTTCATGAACGGGGTTTATGGACTCTTTTCTCCTTGCATAAAGAGAGGTCTATGCCCCAGATCACCGCGGAGTGGCTTTCTACTTTCGAAGACCCTACCAACAAGAGGCTCAGGCTTTAAGCCCCTTCTTTCGTCCCTCCCAGGTATATAGGTTTCTGCCCAAAAGAGTACCAAAGACGAGACCCAGAACCGGCAGTTCGACCAGCAGTGCTGGCTCTTGCTTTAGTTCTCTCTGTGGCAGAAGTCGTGGCTATTTTTTTCGAGTTGCAGGGGAGATCTTGGAGTTGCTTTTATGAAAAGCTATTATTTAGACTCTTTTCTATTCACAAGTCAAAATGGATGAAATACGGAATCATAAATCCGCAAATTCAGAAACCCACGTAGCGGTAGAATACCAGCTCTCGTACAAGAGGGACAAGCTCCCACCATAAGGACAAAGGCCCCAACCATCAGGCTCATACACTGATCTACGGGAGAGTTACCCAGTGCCCGTCCACCCGTCTCCGTTGAGGCTTCAAGGCCTGTATCGGCAAAGAAGATCTTCTTCTTCCAGTCCCAGTTTCGGATGCGGAAGTGGCAGTAGCAGCTTTTGTGGCTGCAGAAGTAGCCTCTTTTCAAAAAGGTAATAAACAAAGGTCATTCTCAAATAGAGGTGCCCAGGCAGAGTGAGTTCCATTCTCAGCTAGGGAGACAGAATATCTAAGGAAGAGCTCTTTTCATTGCTTCAACCCGTGATCTCTTTCCGAAGATCAGCCTGGAGTTGGGGGATTCCATCCATTAGTACGAGAAAAGCAGAAGAAAAAGAGGTCAGAGGCACTCGCTCGACCGCCCCAGGGCACGGCACATGGGGAACCCATTTTGAGGTCTTTTCTTGCAGGTCCAATTTGCACATTTTTCCCCTAAAAACTGAATAAAAGACAAGAACCTACTCAATTACATACAAAGAAAGAAGAGAGAAAGAATCAATGACTAATTAAACTACTCCGGACCGCTCCGAAGGAGTCTGAAATCCATATGAGTTCTTTGAGAAGCGAAGCGCATTAAATTCAGAGAGAAAGAAAGGAATCCGGAGTCCTTCTACGCCTCCTACGCGGCAAGGAATAAGACTCTGTAGGAGCCGTAGGAGAAGTCCTTCTACGTCCAAAGGAGCGGGAAAAGAACCCATTTTTCTACTCACTATTCATGAAATGACTCTAGTTTTCATTCCGTTTTCCCCGTAAATAGGCACGATAGGGATCCCTAAAAGGGGACATCCGGAGTCATGAGATGAGGCATTATCTCTTTCGACTAGAGTTGTCCGAGCTCCTTCCCCGTATTCACATCAAAAAAGTATATAAAGGTAGGGATCCGGATAGGGTAGAGTAATCGTCAGAGTTCCGATAGGGAAAGGAGAGGGGCGAAAGAGGCTCGACTGGAAAGGAGAGGGGCGAAAGAGGCTCGACTGGAAAGGAGAGGGGCGAAAGAGGCTCGACTGGAAAGGAGAGGGTCTGATTCTTATTATCCACTGAGTTTCCAAAGTATGAATATGCTCGACGGGAAGAAGTACTTTCAGTGGAGAACCGGAATTGAAGGAAGCAGGCGATATCACTCAAGAGTTCAGGTAGCATCGAGGAGTTCAAACCCACCGGGTCGGTTGGGAAGCTGCTCTTCCAGGGGAATCAGAATCAGTAGTCAGAGGAGAGTCATCAGTCGATCTTGTGCCAGTCCCCCCAGTGCCGGCAGAGGCAGACAGGTTCGGGTCGGTCGGCTGAGGGTCTAGGGTCTGTTGAATTAGAGGTTCAAGAATCTGAGAAAGGAGGAGTGCAAATCAGACTCCTTCGGAGCGGTTTCAGCGGTAGCTCTTTCAGTTCTTGTTCCCGAAGTAGCTGCTTTAGCTGAGGATGAAATGCGAGACCAAAGGTGCGAAGCAACTCTGATGTTAAGGAGAGAGAAGAGGAAGTAATATAATAGCTGTCCTTGGTGAAGTAGCAAAGCTTAGATTTGAATCTCCTTAATTCACTCAATTCATTCTATAAAGAAGAAAGCAAACAAAGATTCCCAATGAACTATGTAGCTCATCCGTCGAATAGGAAGGAAGATCATGACTTGGATCCGCTCTAATACAATGAACTCATATTCCCCCATTATATCATAGATAGAGGTCTTCTACGCCCGAGCAAGCCCACCTCTTTCATCCCTTTCAGTTCTTCCATTCATTGCCCCACTACGCGGTAACTGAAAGCAAGAAGAGTCCGCGATACGGGAGTCCTGCTGAATCACTCTTCTTTCGTTATGCTCCATAAAGGACTCGGAAGAACTCCAAAGGATATGCTTCACCATCAATTCATAAGTTCAGTAGGCTAGGCGGAGACGGAGAGAAGTCACCGCCCCGTGGGGGGCTAGTTATAAGGAGAGATCAATAAGGATAGGAAGCTGCATGGCTCCGTTCAAGGCTCAAAGATGGCATGGCTCCCGTAAAAGAGGAGAGTGGCTGAGTCACTGAAAGAGTCAGCGATCGATGAATAGAGTCAGAGAAAGAGAGTTGGACCAAGGGCGAACTATGATGATTCTGATTTAGTTGGGTCCCCCGTTGCAGGAGTAGCAGTCGCTTTCAGTTGATGAGGCGAAGATTAATTGAGGAATCCATCAAAAAGTTTGAGGCTCAAAGAATTTGAGTTTCAGTTGAGATAAGAAAAAAGAGAGGAAAGGTGCAAAGCAGCTGGAGAGGAGAGGTTCAAAGAATTTGAAATTGAATAAGGGGTTAGGAAGGAGAGGGGCGAAGCGAATGGAAGATCAATCCTCGGTTCCTAGGACCCCACGGAGCGGTCTCAGTTCCGGATCTCAACTGAATGAAAGGGAAGAGATCCCGAGACGATTAGGATCGATGCTTACCCTTGAACATTCTCTCTTATTAAAGTCAATAAGTCAGAAGGATACCTCTACCTGATTGAAAGGACCCGAGCGAGGCCAGCTATCATTCGCCATTGAATGTGGTTCCCCATCTTGATCGAAGCGAGGAAGCGTGTGGAATCTTCCAAATCTCGATCTCTCGATGCTCAAAATAGTGGTTGATCTGAACTGAATATAAGAAAAGATAAGAAAGCTAATCAGTCAATGAAAAGAATGAGAATCAGACTGACAGTATCTCTTCTCTTTCTTTCTCTTTCTCTCCTTTCTTCAGATATGAAGAACTCAAAAAAAATCAGAAGACGAGCATATATTCCTTCTTTCTTCCGATCCAGCCCTTTCTTCCTTAACTCTCTGACAGTCTTGAGGACTCCTCAACTCAACTGGAGTAGCTTAATCTTTGATCTTTCTCTCTCTGCGAATGAAATAATATTCTATTAATTAGAAAGATATAAGTCGATAATCATCACTCTTTTTTCTTCTCTATCTTTTCTTATGGCATCCCACGGAGCGGTCAGTGAATTCAGAAAGATCAGTTTCCCTCCCCGCGTAGTGGGCCCTTAGCAGCGGGGAAAAACCAACCCTCTCTTTCACACCGAGAAGATATCACCGCTCACTAGCTTGATGCCCAGCTCTTGCTTTGATATCACACACATTACTGGATTTGAACAAGGTCTTCGTTATGGGGCTCTAATAAGACTAAAGTAGTTCGTTCGCTCCTTCCTTGTAAATAGCGGAGAGGTCTGAAGTCAAAAAAAAAAGTGAGATTTTGTCTTTCATCTCGGAAGCTAGGGCTCTTCCCCTTTACAGGAGAGCTACTATATGAATAATATTAGCTTAGCTAAGAAAGAAGAAAAGCATCAATGGAAAGAACTCGCTTGGTCGAGTGGCGAAGCCACCTCATTCAAGGTAAAGCTGCTTCACTCCGGTCTCCTCTAGGTCTGTCTCGCACCCAGTCTGATTCTTCTTCCCTCTCTCCAGACTCTCCTCAATTTCTGAGACCCTCTCGTACTCTGACTCTCGTGGCTTTGCCCCTTTCGTCTGACCCTCTTCAGTCTTTCTGCCTTCTGGGCCCTGCAATATTCTATGTTGGAATGCCCAAAGGACTTGTTCAAGATTCAGAGGATGTGAAAGAGGGATCCAATTTCCCCCGGTTGAAGGAAGAACGTGGAATGTGGAATACAGTGAGAAAAGATAAGTAGAACATCCAAAAGAAAATCAGTTTCAGTGGAATCAACTCCAAGCCTATCCAACAAGAATGAAATGGTTTTCAAATGTGAAAAAAAGAAAGTTCAGTCCGAAGCAAAGAATCTCCGCGGAGGCTCAAAGAACTCATATGGATTTCGTCTTTGAAGGGCTCCAGAATCCTAATAAGGGATAATTCCTTAACTTTCAGTCGCTTCGATCATTCTTTTCTTTTCTTTGGTGTAATTGGACGTGAATGAGAAGATTCAGTGATCCACGTAGCCTTGAAAGAAGGACTTTCTCCCTTATTAGTAGTTTCACTCCTTCAAATAGTTCAGGGATCAGGACTGAGCTTGAAACTCCTAACGGAGCCTTATTTTCTTGAGTCGAGTTATTTCATTGAATAATAATCGTCGGGCTCTGAACCTTCCTAACCTCAGTCGAGTGGCTTCGCTCTGAACCTATATTTTTTTCTACGAGTACCTTCGCTCCTCTCCTTATCAGTCGAGTACCTTCGCTCCTTGTATTTCTCCTTCTTAGTCGAGCTGCTTCGCACCTTCCAGTCTCAAATTCTGAAACTCCTAACCGCTCCTCTCCTTCTTAGTCGAGCTGCTTCGCACCGCTCCGTGGGAGTTGAAAAGCCTACCATCAGAATATATTCCATAAATCAGTCCAAGGAAGAAAAGAAAGTTCAGTCAGGAAAGCCTACCGCAACATGAAAGTGGAATAGAGAGGTCCTCTCTTTTTTATGGGCCTATTTCATTCCATAACTCAAATCCCCAAAAGAGGGAGGACTAGTGCGCGTACTAGGATAAGGAGATCAATCTGAGGCTGCAAGGGAAGAGATAGAAGGCACTCAAGTAGGAGCGCTAAGTCAGAGAAATGAGAACCCACGGAGCGGTTGCGAGACCGTGTTTCAGATCTTCAGTCTGAAAGTCAATTCACAAGGGCTTTCTCTTTCTTCTTTCAAATCAGTCCTCCCCATTTTTTCTATGGAAGAATGGAAAGCTTAGACTGACCTCAGCGCAGCCTCAGATCCCACTGCCTCCAGCCTTATTCAAGAGATCCGGAGTTTGAAATCAAAGCTACTGACTGCCATTCCGATTCCCTTTTTGCCGAAAGGGGTCCTAATCTGAGCCTAAAAGCATATTCAGCCCGTAGTGGCTTCTGATCATAGTTAGTACTTCCAAATGGTAATGGTTCGAGCTCAATTACGAGCAAATCTCAAAATGGATGAGGTGGGCTGCCCCTTTCCCCTTTGTCAGGTCAGCATTCAAGCCCGCCCGATAGCTTCTCATCCGAAAAGCGACCAGCTGACTGACTAAGCAAAGGTAGGGTGCTTGAGCGCATAAGGCTTTCTTCAATCATCAGAATATTCCCAAGAATTCTTCTTCTTTCGGCCGATTTCTGAAGTAGGGAGAGAAAGATAGGAGAGACCCTGAATTTCCCGTTGAGACTAGAAGAGCCACTTATGACCATATCTCCTCTACGCGCGGGGATAGACTCCTCTATACCGAGATCCGGTATTCCCATATTCATAGTAGTCCTACTTTAGAGCTAAGCCATCAAGGGAGAATCACCCTATTTTGCTAGCTTCTGCCTGACTTAGAAAGAGAGAGTACGATTGGTCTATTCCTTGCTATTTTTCATCCTATATTGTTCTAGAATCAAGGCCTTTCATGCCCGGGGATCCCTGGTCAAACTAATTGAAAGCGAAAGCGGATCTACCCAACTTCAGGGGACGGGGGACCCGAGGTCTACCATGAGAATCTGAATTCCCTGCTCTCAGCCGAAAGAATGAATTAATTCATTGAATAAGAATGAAGCTTATAGTCATAGGGTTAGTGGAATTCAGAGGTCCGACTATTATATTAGTGGAATTCGAAAAGAATTTGATCATTCTTTGAGCCTTCAAATTCAAAGGATAAGGACTTTCGCTTTCTCTTTCTTCTTTCAAATCAGTCCTTCGGTGAGTATTATTCCACTCATTTTCGAGGGAGGCGCGAAGCGACTGTGAAGGAGCCCTTCAAATTTGCATCATATTTTCAAAGTTCGAAGGAGTCAGAAAGATTAGACATCTGTGGATTCTTTCATTCTCGTTCGTATAGGTCTGACTATTTCTTTGCTGGATCTCGCGCAAGTTTCTGCTAGTTCGACTTTCTGTCCTGCCTGCCTATCGTCTCCGAAGTCAAAATCAAGACCATTTGATCAAATCCCATCCTTTTTCCAGGAAATCTCCTAAGCCGGCCGGAAGGAAGGAAGAGACCGATCCGATCTACGATCTCCTCGGATCTAGGGAAGAAGGGAACTACTCTCACTCTCGGCCTATCGGCCTTGCTTGACTTGACTTTATTTCTTGAAAGTCCCTATCGGAAACTTCCTTTATTTAAAGGAGAATCTTCCCCACAGGATAAGGAAGGGAAAGCCAATACCGATCCGATCTCCGATCTCTCAGAAGGGAACTACTCTTGGCCTCTCGGCCTATCGGCCTTGACTTTCATTGATTTCAAGGAGATGCCTATCGGCAACTTCCTTTATTTAAGGGGGAGCATTCCCCACAGGATAAAGAAGGAAAAGAAAAGGGAAAGCAGACTCTCGGCCTAAAGGCCTTGATTTAAGGGGTACCACGAACTCTATGAAAAAGGCAAAGCCGACTCTCTCAGGAAGACAAAAGGGCCGATCCGATCTGCGATCTCCTCGGATCTACCACGGGAATGAAACTACCACGGACCGGGAAAGACGACTCTCGGCCTAAAGGCCTTTAGTTTCCTTTATTTCTTTAAGGTCCCTATCCGATCTCCTCTAGGGAAGGAAGAAGGGAAGGAGTCTCGGCCTAAAGGCCTTGACTTAAGGCTAAGGAATAGGTTCGGTCCCTAAAGGCCTTTACTTATTTAAGGGGGAAGGATTCCCCACAGGAGAAAGAAGGAAGACAGGCATCCGATCTACGATCCGATCTCCGATCTCTCAGAAGGCAAAGCAGACTCTCGGACCGGGTACCACGAACTCTCTGAAAAAGGCAAAGCCGGCCGGAAGGCAAAGCCGACTCTCGGAAGGAAGGAAGACAGGCATCCGATCCGATCTACGATCCGATCTCTCAGAAGGGAACTACTCTCACTCTCGGCCTAAAGGCCTTGACTTTCCTTTCAAGGTCAGGGGGAGGATTCCCCACAGGATAAAGGGATAAATCAGGCAAAGCCTACTCTCGGCCTAAAGGCCTTTCCTTTCCTTGATTTCAAGTGCCTATCCGATCTCCGATCTCGAAGAAGGCAAAGCCGATACCGAGCTAGTCCCTCTCCTTTTAG
>NC_066867.1:33925083-33927583 GCF_025177605.1 Cucumis melo
CGGGTTCGATTCCCGCTATCCGCCCAGGATGAGGATAATGGGTTAATGTTTTTCATTTAATAGGAGAAATTTTTCAGTATAGTCGACCGTGATAGTATAGTGGTTCTATCCTCCCCCCTTCTTTTCCTCCCATCTGGAAAGAAAAAAAGCGAATATTATATAGTAATTAATTAATAGTTACCAAGATCAAACCTCAATTTTTTTAGACAAAAAAATTTTGCGGAGACAGGATTTGAACCCGTGACTTCAAGGTTATGAGCCTTGCGAGCTACCAAGCTGCTCTACCCCGCGATAAAGAGAAGAACTGTGAACTAATAGACAAACAAAGATTGAATGCACCCCTATACCATATCTGTACAAATAGAATAGTCCATTTATACAGAATGGTAAAGGGGGTCCCTCTATGATCATAGAAATTAATAGAAAGAGATATTTGAATCCTTACCAACTTGATCTTGTTGCCCCAGGCAACAAGCATGCATGAACCATTTCACGAAGTATGTGTCCAGAGAGCCCAAAGTCTCGATAGTTTAGCTCTCGGTCTTCCGGTTAAAAAACAACGTCGATGAAGACGTGTGGGTGCACTATTACGCGGTGGGGATTGTCACTTTCCATGAATTTCCCATTTCTCACTCAACGATGGAACTTTGCTTATTTCTTGTTTTAAGGATCGACGAATCAAATGAGATTTTTGTTCCAATTTTTGCCTCTTCTTCTCCCTCTGAATTAAACTTTTCCTTGCCATAATGATTCAATTCCTAGTAGTATCAATGATACAAGTCGGATCCTAGATGTAGAAATCAAAGAAGGGAAGATCTCCTTCTCCATCGAAAGAAATGAGATTTTTCGCGGATACAACACATACAAAATTAACCAAATTTGCCTGATGTAGAGGCAATCAAGAAAGCCGCATAAGTCAATATATAACCTACAGAAAAGTGGGCTAATCCAACTAATCTTGCTTGCACAATGGAAAGAGCCACTGGTTTATCTCTCCATCGAAGAAAATTAGCCAAAGGTGTGCGTTCGTGAGCCCATGCTAAAGTTTCAATCAATTCTTGCCAATATCCGCGCCAGGAAATTCAGAACATAAAGCCAGTAGCCCAAAACAAGATGTCCAAATAAGAACATCCATGCCCAGACTGATAAACTATTCATACCAAAAGGATTATATCCATTGATAAGTTGTGAAGAGTTTAACCATAGATAATCTCTTAACCATCCCATCAAATAAGTGGAAGATTCATGAAATTGTGAAACCTTACCCTGCCATAATGTGATGTGCTTCCAGTGCCAATAAAAAGTAACCCATCCAATGGTATTTAACATCCAGAAAACTGCCAATAAAAGGCGTCCCAAGCCGAAATCTCACAAGTACCACCTCGTCCCGGACCGTCGCAAGGAAAACTATAACCAAAATCCTTTTTATCCGGCATTAATTTGGAACCACGTGCATCTAAAGCACCTTTTACTAAGATCAATGTAGTTGTATGTAAACCTAAAGCAATAGCATGATGAACCAAGAAGTCTCCGGGCCCTATTGTTAAGAATAGTGAATTACTAATTCTCATTAACAGCATTTAACCAACCTGGCAACCATATGCTTCGACCCGCATTGAACGCCGGGCCGCTTGTTGAAGATAAAAAGTACATCGAAGCCATATGAAGTTTTACCATGAGCGGATTGAATCCATTGGGCAAATATGGGTTCGATTAAGATTTGTTTTTCCGGAGTACCAAAAGCAAGCATGACATCATTATGAACATAAAGCCCCAAAGTATGGAACCCCAGAAAAAGGCTGGCCCAACTTAAATGGGATATGATAGCTTCTTTATGGTCTAACATTCTTGCCAATACATTATCCTCATTCTGTTCTGGATTGTAATCTCTAATCAAAAATATAGCTCCATGAGCAAAAAGCTCCTGTCATAATGAATCCTGCTATGTATTGGTGATGGGTATATAACGCAGCTTGAGTAGTAAAGTCTTGTGCTATGAACGCATAAGCAGGTAAAGCGTACATGTGTTGAGCTACCAAGGAAGTAATAACCCCTAAAGAGGCTAAAGCAAGACCTAATTGAAAATGAAGCGAATTATTGATTGTGTCATAAAGACCTTTATGTCCACGCCCCAATCGTCCCCCCGGCGGAATATGTGCTTCTAAAAGATCTTTTATACTGTGTCCAATCCCGAAGTTAGTTCTATACATATGACCAGCAACAAGAAAAAAGAAATGCAATAGCTAAATGATGATGAGCCATATCACCATAAACTTTGCGTTTGCGGATGGAATCCACCGAGAAGGGTTAGAATGGCAGTTCCTGCTCCTTCGGAAGTACCAAATAAATGATGATTTTCATCGGTCCGAAGGACTTGTTAATGGAACTCAATCTCTGGATTCCCACTGACCTGTAAAAAGTGGTCCTAATCCTTGGGGATGTGGCAATACATCTAAGAAATTCTTCCATCGAACAGATTCTCCCCTAGATGCAGGAATGG
>NC_066867.1:33930083-33950668 GCF_025177605.1 Cucumis melo
TCAATATTTCTTGGCCCACTATTGGCCAAACCACCTGGGCACTAGGGCTAATGTGAGTAGGATCACCTAGCCATGCTTCATAATTGGAAAAACGAGCACCGTGGAAATACATCCCACTCAGCCAAAGAAAGATGATGGAGAGTTGGCCGAAATGGGCACTAAATACTTTTCGAGAGATCTCCTCCAAATCACTAGTATGGCTATCGAAATCGTGAGCATCAGCATGAAGGTTCCAGATCCAAGTGGTAGTATCAGGACCCTTAGCTATTGTTCTCGAGAAATGACCCGGTCTGGCCCAGTCCTCGAAAGAAGTTTTTATGGGATCCCTATCTACCAAAATTTTGACTTCTGGTTCCGGCGAACGAATAATCATTGAGTCCTCCTCTTTCCGGACAACACATACAAAGAGACCCGCCAATAGTTAAGTAATTAGTGAACCTATGAGAGATTTTTATACTTAGTTTCTTTCTCTGCTATCTCCCATCTATTTTTTTTTTTTTTTTAGTTATTCACTAGAGCAATTATGATCTGGAAGTTGATCCGGGGCAAGTGTTCGGATCTATTATGACATAGCCATGAGGCGCTCAACGGACCTTTTGAATCTTATAAAACCCCTTTCGGGGTTTTGAATTGACACAAATTCAATTTTTTTGTAGAACCGAATGTATTCACATATCTCCATTAGAAGTTCCTAAATGGAACTACTTTACATATTCAATTCTTTCTTTTCTTGTTGAGAAGTTCATTAACTCGAATTCAAGAAGCTCAAAATTAATCTGCTAGATTTCAGACTCAAATCCAAGAATCCCATAAAATGCTAGGGCTCGACTGATAAGGAGAGCAAACCACTTTGTAGCAAGAAAGAATGAAAAAGATGTAAAAATTTCTCTATTTTCGTGAAATATCAAGATGAGAAAAAGGAAGAAAATGCAAGATTTTGTTCTCTATTTTCGTTCAATATCAAGATTCGAAAAAGTCCTATAAAAAAGGTCAAAAAAGCTTGGTCCTTCGGACGGGAAAAGGCAATTCAAGAAGAAAGCCTATCAAAGAAATGAACATAGTTTGATTATAGTTCGACTTTGTGGTCCGGAGAAAGAGAGGAGAAAGAAATGTTTTTCACTCAATTATCGTAGAGTAGATAGAGTCTCTATTTATGCTATTTGATAAGACATACAAGTAGGAGGTTCTTTGAAAGTCGTTAAGAGTCGACCCTCTGATCTTTTCTTTCTAACTCACCTCTATGCCTCCCTCTTCTTGTGCCTATGGGTTTTTCTGCAGTCCTCCCTCTTCCTCTTGACTAGAAAGGGGAGCTCTCGCTCTGACATACCTATCTATCTGAATCATAGGCTGATGAAGGTTGGTTCTTTGGTTGGCTTACCTGTCCTCTTCCTCTTCCCTTCGGTCGAGTCACTTTCTGCCTCTGACCTCTGAACTTCAGTGAAGAAAGGGTCCTGGGTCTGACCTTTCGGAAGCTCGAACTCATAGGGTGCTGCGGGTTGATCTCTTTCCTTTCTCTAAAGGTCTTCTTCCAATCTTATCAGACTAGAAGTCAAGTAGTATGAGTTGAAGTTCAGGGCCCCAGTCAGTAATCAGTGGAAGAGAACAAAAGACGTATTCAAATAGAAAGTGTCGGGAAAAGGGAAGAGGATAGAACTCGAGAATGAACTCAAGTAGGAAGACAGGGCTAAGTCAGAGAAATGCTCTTGCTCGCCCGGTAGCAGAAGTTCTTTCAGTTCTTGTCCCGAAGTAGAAAGATCAGATCGATCGGGAATGCGCTATAAGGCCGCGGGTGGCGATTGAAAGAAAAAAAGTCAGTGAATCAGCAGGCGCCAATGAATAAGGCATGAAAGTCAATGAACAAGGGAAGGGCTACTTCTGAAAGAACCTCTTCTCGGCCTTAATAGGATAGGCGCAATTCTTCTTTGATTATCAAAAAGATAATATTCAAGACCGGAAGCAGATGGCTCGTCGCAGCCTCCGTCTGTCTGTCTTTGCGAACCCTTTTAGCCTTTTCATCTTTTAAATAAAGGGGAAGAAATCAGTCCCCCAAAATAAGGATGCCTTGAGATTCAAGGAATAAGAGGATATAAGAAGAGGAAAGCCTATCCAAGTTTCAGTTCCAGAAATCAGTCCTTCGGACGGAGAAAGGGAGAGGGTTCGGTACGACTTATTCTACTTAATCGGCAGACAGGATAAGACTTTGTATCCCTTTTGGGGGGTGTGAGTGCAGCTGCTTTACTGAGTTGACGAGCTTAGAGGTCTTGCTTATCGGGGAAGGTATTCTACTCTTCTTAGTCTAGAGGGTATTGAATGAATCAGACTGAGTATGAGGCGGGGATCGGCAGAAGTTTCAGTTGACTAAGAGAAAGTACAAAAAGACCAGATAACCAAGGCTGGATGAAATTGAGAAGGGCATTTATATAAGAGAGAAAGTGGGAAGGGATGATAACCATTTTTCTTCTTTCGACCAGTAAATAGAGTTTTCAGCCTTGAACATTAAGAGAACTAGTTCTTACCGGTCAAGCCTATCCCTCAATGGCTTAATCCGCATAATCATAGATACTCGGTCAAGCTGAGTCTAACCTTCCTGCTCGTGAACTCTGAAGAATGAATACCTGGGATGGGGAGCTACTTCTATTCCCGGGCTCCATCTAGTACGGAAAGAGAGAGAGATTCCCTAGCTGCCGATTGAAGAAGAGATCATGCTACGGATCTCCCTTCTTTTGTGACCTCCCACCCTCTTCAGTGAGAAATGACGAAATTGACTCCTTTTCATGAGCATTTTCCTCTTCCTGGGTTTCACCATGGCGCATCTTTCTTCGTCAAGAATGAAAAAAGGATCAGCTCCCAGAATGGAACCTCTGCATGTGAGACTGGTACGGGAGGAAAAGAACCTCTCCTTATAGTGGCCCTTCCCCTCGTCTTTTTTTCAGAATGAAATAGGAATGGAATGCCATATTTTGCTTTCTTCCTTCATTCCTTTCTCGTGCAATTCTCCTTCTTCCAGGATCGTCTGGAGAAGAGTTGCGCTTGTTCTCTCGAGAGATTGGCCTAATTCAGTCAATTCTCACTATTGAGAAATGCCCTGGATCGGACATCGTAAGAAGGTAGGGAAAAGACTCAGAATCCATCCTTTACGAAGGGAGCGAAGGACCGCCGAGCCCTTTCATTCATCTGCCGAGTCGGCTAGTTGCCCTAATTTCATTTGTGAAGCTCACACCTTTTTTTTCCTTCTCACACCTTTTCTTCCTTGAAGACATTCCAGTTCTTTCCCCTTGAGATGAAAAAGGGGTGAACTTTCAGTCATTTCATGAACAGAAAAAATGGATTTTCAGTCTTTGATTGATAGGCGAAAAGTCACTCAAGATTCTCCCTAGCCAATGGCGGTCGTCATGACAAGGCTTCAAAACGAGAGTCCAATACCGAAAATCAGAGCTCTTTTTTCTACTTAGGAGTTGAAAAGGCTTATGGTCGAATCCCACCAGGTTTCAGGAAAGAGAAAAAGAGGAGGCAGGCAGATAGATCCGCACGCACCGGCAGAGCGTCTCGACCAGCTCTTGTCAAGATTTCTAGCCTTCCAAATAGGAAAGTGAGTAGTGCGCGGGCCTGGCCTGTCTTCAAAGATCTCATTTTCCCGTCCAATTAGGTGTCTTCAGTCTCTCCCGCTCCGTCCGTGGGGAATCTGAAGGCCACCGAAGCTGCTAACCCAGTGAACCAGGAAATCTCTAGTCTTCAGTCATTGCTGATGGAGTCGGTCAGTCACTCAATCAAAGAGAGTAGGCCCCGTGAATTACGCTTTAGCAAAAGCCATCTATTCTCTATTCTCAGTCTCGTCACCCTATTTGGCCTCTGCCCATTTTCTTGGAATTCACTGATTTTCGATTTCCCTTCAGCGAATGAGATCACGTGGAATGGGAGAAATCCAAGTTCATTCGAGGAGACGGATGACTTTTCGTCTGACCTTCCTGGAGATAACTCACGCTATTTTCATAGAATAGCTTCACTCGGGGAAAGCCCTTTCCCAAGTCTCAACTAGGTCTCTCGTATCCACTCTTCGATCCTCAGACTATGACTATGAAACTGATCCTTCAAGGGATGAGGCATATGAAAGAGAGAGAGCGGCAGCCGAAAGTCTTTGAGGTCTAGGGGATCCCAGTCTCAAGATCTCCTTCAAAAAAGAGTGAATGGGCGAACCCACCCAGATTATGAGAGGAATCAGATGCGAGCATACGAGCCTTCTGGTACGAGCCCTTTGAGGCGGAAACTGATTTGTCTTTGACTTTTTTTTTTTCATCCATATTTATTCTACTAGTTCAGCATAAAATAGAGAAGAATCAGGGAAAGAAAAGCCCTAACAAGAGCATCCGCGTGGGATCGTCTTGCTATCATTCGAAATTTCCCATATCATCTGATGCTCATTCAAGAGATGAAATGCCCCGGAACTGCTAAGTCAAAAGAAGAGTCTAAAAAGGAGAAATCCATCCAAGACCGAAACTCACTAGGCGCCTTGAAGGGATAAAGAAGTCAGGGACATAGAAATCCAAGGAAAATCAGTGATCAGCCCTGATTCCCAGATAGCATTCGCCCATGGATTGATTCAACCCCAAAAAAAGGACGAGGGAAAGACCTCACGCGGAAACTTATATATTCCAGAGTGACTTTCATTCTCAATTCATTCAGGATAAAAGCTCCTCCGAGCCTATTGAACTATTTCCGTACAAATAGAAGGAAGAGCTTTCGTCAAAGAAAGGCCTAGCAGCCGTTCTCAGGCCCTGATTCAAGTCCTATCCACCACACGTCCAATGCTCGAAAGTGAAAGACTGCAGACTGGGACCTCAACCCGTCTTCCGGGAGGCACTGGGTGAATACATCAAGGTCTCTATCGCGGCGCCCCCATAGCGTGGATCGGGTCGACCCTACTGCTTTAGAAGCAAGGGCCACGGTCTCATTCCCCTGAAAAAAGTTCTCGTACTGAATTCTCGGATAAAGAAAGAAGGTTCAGCATTTGACTAAATCATTTCTTTCTCATAATGGAAAGGGCTTTAGGTCTATCAATCGGTTTCCAGAGGTAGGCACTTTACAAGAGGTTATTGCGAGAATGGCTTCTTTCCTTTTGGATGGTATTATGTATGAAATCAGTCTTCTGATCATAGAAGATCCGATCTTGAGTTCCATCCTGAGTCAGACTCCCCCCACAGGTCGGATCACTCATCTTCTTGATTAGGCTGGATGAGGGAGAAAGGTAGCAGACCTACCACCAGCCGAGTGGACAACCCTCAGGCAGGAGCTAGACGGGATCGAGAAGGTTAGACACAGCTTGACCTGACCCTAAGTCAAAGGGATAGGCGAAAATCAGTTCTTGCTTGACTGAGTGAATGTCAAAGTACTTTTTCATCATTGAAAAACCTATTCCCTTTTTTTCCCCGTGTCAATCACACAAGATCTTCGCTGATTTTGAGTCGGTTGAATCCTGCATGCAAACTGTGCACGCTAAACCCGAAATCACCCAGACCGGGGGATCAAGTCTCGGGGAGTTCAGGCTTGGCTTGATAATGAGAATGAATGAAATTCAGCCTTCGACAAGAGATCTAGCTGACCGGTCCGTCCTAGTTTCATTTAAGAACCCCTGCTGCAAGGAAGGACCAAAAACCTACTTCCTATCCATCTTTGCTTGCTTTTTTTGAGGGGGGCACGTGTGTCAAATCACTTGATTTATAGACGAAAAAAACTGAGAACAATCATGCCAAAAGACCGAGTTTATGGCATCTTTCTTCGTCAAGAATGAGATAATGAGAGAGAGAAAAGGATCAGCTCTCATTTCCCGATCGGGAGCAGAAGCCACTTCTCCAACTTCATTCCCCTCAACGGGCTCATCAGGCTGATCTTATGCCACGCTTCCGATCTTCGGTGGGACTGGGAGACTTCTGTGCGGATCCTCCCCACTGCCTTGTGATAAGGCTAGTCCCCCTTTCCAAGCTGCTTAGTTCGAGATCCTTCTGATTCTATCTATATAGAAAGCTTCAAACTATCGACCCTACCGAGCCTTGAATCAGGTATTTGACTCTCTATCATCCTTGAAGACAGGGGAATTAGGAAGTTGAAACCTCAAATCAGCCAGTCGGAAAGGGTCAGAGCCCTAACCTCAGGCTAGGAAAGATGTCCAAAAGTAGGCTTTTTCCAGCTGTAGGCTGATTATTGCAGACTTTGGAGGGGGTTCAGACTCCTAAGCTTCTACTACTAGAAAAGAAAGAGCTCCTATCCTTTCAATTCTTTCAAGAAGTCAGTCCCTTCTCAGATTAATGAGAAGATTCTCAATTCGACTCATATTTCTGACATTGAGCCTCGTCTATAATCTATATATAAGAAATTGATCGCCTGAGAAAGTTTGATTGGCTTTTCCAGCTTGTAATTCAAAGAAATTATGTTGATAACGGAAGTCTCATCTTTCTACTTTTCCTGGTTCACTTTGAAAAAAGAAATACATAAAGCACTTTGACTAAGCCATTCTCTCTTCATTCTCCCACGTAGCGTAGAAGGGAATTTTCTCATGAACAGTGGAAGAAAGTCAAGGGAAGAAAATTTCATCGAGCCTGATCTTCGCCCCTCTCCCTACGCTCGTCCGAATCATCGACCCCGGTAAAAAGCAAAATTGCAAGGTTTTGGCCCAGATGGAAAAAATCATTCCAAATCTGTCCCAAAATCAGAATCACAATTTGCATTATATATCTATCTATGTGATTTACCTCTTTTTTAGTCAAAAATGAGCAAAAAACCCGGGTTTTTGCAACCTTTGAATTGACTGACGAAATCTTCTTTCTTTGCTTAACATATGAAATTCAGAGATTTCTGAGTTGCACTCCTCTTAAGTCGCTTCGATAATTCTTCTCAAACCTTTGTTCATTGACTCCTTCTTAGTCTCGCTCCTCTCCTTCCTAACCTCAGTCGAGCCGCTTTCGCTCTGAACCGCCCCGTGGGAGTCTCGTCGATCATTCTTTGATCCTCCGGACCATGAAAAGGCGAACTTTCAGTCCCTTCGATCATTCTTTGATCCTCCAGACCTCTTTGATCCTAACGGAGGGCTCAAAGAATTGGATTTGAGAAAATCAGTGGTCCGAAGGACAGGTTAATATGGATATAAAGAAGTCAAAAGGACCGACGGGTCCCAATTTCCTTTGATTTTCTTAATGATTCCATTCCATGTGCATTCCTTCTCCTTGTTCATTGAGGCCCTTCGGGTCGAGTCGAAAGAAAGGTCACACCGAGAGGATAATCGGGGTTAGAGAGGTGCTGGATTCTCCTCGATCAGGGCAGGGAATAAGGAAGTCGCTACGCTAGGTGGGCGCCCAGGCTCAAGGCGAGGCCCGTGGATGTAGCATCCCTTTCCCTTTCTTCAGTTCCCGTCCTCGCTTTTCTTCTTTATATTTATAAAGCGTGTTCATTCACTCATAAATCTCTCTTATGATCATTCTCCATTCTCAATCTCACATCGGAAAGTCGACAAGATTACTCAGTTTCTCGACCCGCACATCGACGAGAGGAATGAAGGTAGAATCATCAGAGGAATGCTCTTGCGAGAGGTTTAGGAAGACGAATTCAAGATCAAATAAAGGAATGCATCGACTAGGAACCCCACGAAGAAAAGATATGCTTATCCCTCTTCAATCTATAGAATATCGGAGTCATCCGATCGAGAGGTAAAAGAGAATGGGACGGGCACGGATGGGGGAGAGGCTTTTCCGCGCGCAATCACTCATCATTTATGGAGCGAAGTATAGATCGACCGGACCCAGTGGAAGAGGTCTTTAGTAATTGCATAAATCTCTTCAAAAAGGTAATTCAGTAAAAGAAGCTTCCAAAGGCTGAGGAAGGAAAGGCTCAACCGAGACCGTCCCCCTGATAGCCAATCCTATAGCCTTATAGGCTGACCACCTATTCAGCCATGATGATGTATTCATTCCTTGGTACTATTTGTAGACTTATTGGATTGCCTTGCTCGACGCATTCTTGAGTTAGTAGGTAGGACCGGTTCATGGATGAGATAAAGAGGCCAGCGGTCGGGCCGAGTCGGATCGGATTGAATATGCTTGACTCCCACGGGGCGGGATCGGCCTTTCTTTCCTTATTCATCTTTGAGAAGGTCGTATTTGATGGTCGGCCTTTCTAATGCTCCTGACTTTGATGAGAGGCCAGGGGGCACCTTTCTCAACTTAGCTTAGCTACTTAATACTCAATACTGAAAGGCGAAGGGCATTCTGAGCTGGAAGGAGGCAAGCAAAGGAGGCATTACGGGCCGACTACAAGAAGCAAAGCTTCGTAGACTCGACAAGTCGAGAATGCCGACTACTAAGTTATTTCCACTGAATTGAAGAAGTCAGAAAATCAGAGAAGAATTCAGAGAGAAGACCTTTCGATCATGAATGCTCTCTTTAGTAATAGAAGGAGCGAAGAGTCAAGACTCGACGAATTTCCTCTTTTCATAAGGGGTAAGAAGAAAGAAGGAAGCAGCTAGGTGGGCCTACTAGAAGGAAAGGCGCGACCCCTTTTTTCTTTTTCATAGTCAAGTCAATCATCAAAAGAGTAGCGGGAGAGGAGAAAGGCTGATCCCGAGGAGCGGTGTAGAGGGAGAGGAGTTGGCGATAGATGCTTCCGTCTTCACTATTTCGAACTCATCGATGGCGTGGCTTATCACAGATTTTCCTTGGATTTCTCTGAGCCGGGGCCTAGCCTCTTTCCAAAATGGGCTGATTCTTGGATTTCTTTATCCATCCTTCTTATACTCTTTTTTTGACTTAGCTAAGAGTTCCCGGGCTTATCTAATTAGCCATGACTTGAATGAAGATCGGAATCGGGAGGGAAGGCCCATCCTTCAACCTGCTTTTCTCTCTTTTATCTCATCAAAGAAGAAAGAAAAGAAAAAGAAAGATCGATCATTCCCCATTTATCAAAAGAATAATAGAATCACTCCATTTCTCGGTAGTTCTAGCTTTCTCTCTTCATCTTCCTCTTTTCAAGAAGTTTTTCAAAACCAGCGCCCGTAACTGGAAATCAGAGATTCTTTCTTTCTCACTTTTCTTATCTGATCTTTCATACTCTTTCTCTCGAGCTGCTACGCACCTTCTCTTTCTGTCTTGATATTCAAAACGAATTGGAAAGTGGTTTATTCATCACTATTGATCTTTCTATTTTCATAGTCTTTGAAACCCCCACGTAGCGGAGTCGAGCAGTCCCTTCTCATATTTCATTGAGCCTGATCTTTCTCTTTTTGAAGTTTATTCATTCTTTCTGATGAATAAGATTCTGGATTCTTATGGCTTTCCCTTAGCGCTTCAGGTCTAATAAAGAGGTCTCAAAAAAGAGTTAGTGAGGTCTAACCTAGGAGTGGGACTCAGGATGGATCTTTCCTAGCCCGATTCCCATTCTCTTTTCTATCCACTTGAAGTTACGAACTGAAAGACCCGAGTTTGAATCTGAAAGGGAACTACTACTTCTCTTTCCGAAAGATCTAATCCCGCCGATAAAAGAAGAGGGGACCCCACCCACTACGCGGTCAATCCGGTCTAGCTCCGGCACCCTACCTACGCGGGAAGATCTCATTCCTATTTTTCTTCCCTTGCTCTGATCTCCAACTCTTTTTTCTTACCTTGATGTAGGCCCTTGCTAGTGATAGCCCTCTTCCCCCTTTCTACGAAGAGAAAGAGTGATTCTAAGAATGAAAGCTAATATGGAAGGTCCGAAGGCTCAAAGAATGATCGGCTCGACTGTAAGGAGAGGAGCGAAAGCGGCTCGCCGACGATAGGGGGAGAGGACCGAGACTTTGAGTGTGGAATTCGAAAAGAATTTGACTTTCATTTTGATCTTTTTTATGTCCTTATAAGAAAAAGAAAATAGTAGTCAAAAGTATTGGACTAAAGTTGCTTAAAGAACTCCACTGCAGGACAGGATCATAGAGAGGGGCTCGTCCATCCAATCAATCCGGGAACTTGAAATTCATCCCATAAGAGAGATAGATAGAGAGAGCAGATAGAAGAACTGGCCTACCTCTCCTAACTGCAAGAGTTATCGCTGGTTGAACTGGCTAAGCCGCCCCCGCTATAGTTGAAAGATTAGCTCGCCTCGTCTGGGATCGAGGTTTTTTCCTTCTTGGATCTCCTCCAATCTTCCCAGGCTTGAGTAAGGAAGATGAAGGACTGAAATATCCGATCACAGACTCGGGAAGATCAGTTAGAGTCCCTCTACTCTACCAGGCGGGTGGTGCTTTCTTTTTTGATAAGCCAAATCGCAAGAAATCGAAGGTCCGTGGTAGTTTCATTCCCAGATGAAAGAGAAAGCGGGCAGGATACTGAAACTAAATATACTCCTCTGAATATGCTTCCACGGGGGACGGATGAGTGGGGTTCCCTTCCTTCCCTTCGTACTGGGATATGGATCATTATTCTTTCCCATTGAATCTTGAAAAAGCCCGTACCGTAGCGAGGTAGCCTGAACCTATCCCCTGAACCCTTGTTTTCTTCATGAGGACAGGTCATTAAGAGCCGATCAGGTGGCTCGGGTCTTTAGTGATTTCCTTTCTCTCTCTTTCTACAATTGAACCTCGAAATCGAAGAGATATTCTATCCTATCCTTTGTTCATTGACTGATTTTATGCCATAACTGAAACTCAAGGTTAGGAATCGAGCATATTCACACGATCCCTTACGGACAGGGCACCCTGCCTATATCTAAGAGAAAACTAAGTAAATCGTACTCAGAGGACTAAAGCAAGAGCTGAATACCGGTCCGTGCGTCTTTCATTCCGGTCCTCACCGCGTAGTGGGTTTGAGAGTTCTTAAGGAGGAAAACTCCTCACGGGGTGGGGCTTTCTCAGTTCTCTTCCGCAACTGAGCCTGATTCTTCTCTCATCCGATTTCTTTCTTCGAGTTCTAGTGAAGCTCTTCGCTTTAGTCCTTCGGACCCTCCCCTTATCAATGAGCTTTGAACCTTAGAATTTCACCGAAGAACTTCTACCCTATTATCCTTCTGCCGATTGATCTTACCTTTCGTACTATTCTTACCAGAATCTCTACCCGTCCTTCGGACTTTTCTTTCTTTCATCTTGCGGGACTGATTTATGGCGTGCTCAAACGAATATGAATTCAGCCTCCTTCTACCTCTTCCTTTGCCTTTTTCTTCCTCTAATATCAAAGCCTTAATGGTAATCCTGAACTTTCTCTTCCCTTCGCTAGGCTTTCTTCTTTCATTGCTTAAGACATGCATTCTTTCATTCTTCAGTCAGAAGGACCTCTTTATGGAACCGCTACGTGTCAACTCAATGAACAAGGGCTTGATCTTTGACTCAACTCTCAAGGGTTCTTTGATTTAGACGGGGAATGAGTAGAAAGAACCTATCCTACCCATCTGGGCACGAGGCTGAGTCCGATCGGTCCTGTTCACGACTGGTCCCAGAATGAATGCCTACGGCGGCGGGTACCAAGGACACCATGACCCATCCCTTAAGACGAGACAGTTTGCATAGGGGAAAGGGAATGGGGTGGCGCAGACGTCAAGGGACAGGATGAATCTCCTCCATGCTTTTCGGGACCGGAGAGTCAAAGAGGTATTCTCGACTCGCACAGAGGAAGAAGGTTGCTCGACCTCTTTCATTCATATTCGTAGACAAAGAAATAATAGGCGCACTCGCGCGAAGAAGAAGGTCCGGGACAGGAAGATCAAGCCCTTGTTCATTGAGTTTCATTGTCTTTCCGTCTTGGCTTTTGACTCTGAATCCTGGGATTCTATCCCGCTTGAACCAGTCAACTAGCTCATTGTAGAATGAAAGAGCTCTGTAGGATTTGAACCCACGACATGGAGGAGACCCACGTTCTACCAATAAGAGCGCTTGAAAATACAAAACGAAAGGATAAGAAAGACCGTCCCCTGGCTTCCCCCCGATAATGCCCCTTCGGATTCAAACCCTCTGAAATCGTCCATCTTAGGAGGATGACTTGGGTGCGGCTGGTCGACGTGTGGAGCTGCTTCAGTTCTTGCTTTTTCCTGTCCCCCGTTCATTGCATTTGACCCAATAAGCCGCTAGGTGGGGGCCTACTAGAGATGAGAGGTTAGCGCGCCAACAGAGTGAGGGGGTCAGTAAACGACTGATTACTTCTTAATCAAGGTTCCGACCTAGGCAAGGGACAACCTCCCGAGGGAGCGGAGTGGGATAATGACCTTGTGCACTTTTGGGTAGATCCGCGCCTTCTTATCCATCAATCGTCCCGGGTAAGATCTCTCGTCAGGCTAGGGAAGAGTCAGATCCTTAAGGTGGACTCCCAATTTGACTTTCTTTCCCTTTCCCCTTTGGCATGATTTGTACGATTTTCTTCGCTACTGAAATCAAGGGTTTTGATGCGTCTTCCCCTGCTGATCGACAGGTCGCGCTTCTTCTAACCTTGCCTTCTCACTCAGAGACTGGACTGACAAAGGGCTTGAGTCCCCTGTCAAGAAAGAGAAAGAGAAATATAGAAATGGTCCCTTCTTCCGAATCTGCATTAATGAGCAAGCGCTTGACATCCGGAGACCCAGAGGAGCAATGGGCCATACGTTAGGGCCCCCAGAGATCAGTGTGAATAAGGAGACTGATATTTGTTCTTTGAGTCCTAAACTTCCTCAATACCATCACCCTCGTATGCGCTTCCTCTCCTCTTTTCTTTATGGATCTTCATCGATCAGTCCGAAGTCCTGTGGAATGGATGAGTCCGACTGCCTTGCACTCCTTTCCAGTCGCTTCTCAACCCTTGTTCATTGATTCAGCCTTTGTTCATTGATTCAGTCGAGCCTTCGGACGGTTTTTGACGGAGAAGCAAAGAAGCAGAGCGGTTCTTGCTTTCGTGGTTGCAGTTTCGGATGTCTCATCCTGAGTTCGATCGGTGGGGTAGGGAATATTATAGACGTCTCACAGGGCTAGGCCCAGGATAGAAGGAACTCCTCCAAGAGGAACCCTATCACCAACAATGTGAATGAGATCAAATGAAAGACGCACGTACCGGTAGCATCGAGAGCCGGAGCATAAGATCCGGAGTCAGATTGAGTTTAGTAGGAATCAGATCTGGTGGCGGAAAGAGACTTTCTAAGCAAGATCGCTTTGTATAGGGTCCTACAAGATAAGGATGCCTTGGTTAAGGGGACTGAGACTACCGCTCTTTCTCTTTCATATGCCTCATACGCCTTTCATGAGTTGGAGAAAGCTTTCCCTATTTTCTGAGTACTCTGCTTCGGAAGTCAAATTCTCTCCTAAAAGATGAAACTCAATGAACAAGGGCTTGATCTTTCTCCAAAGAAAACTACAATCAAAACTATACAATCAAAACTCCAAAAAAGTCAAATCAACTACGAGTTTTTTTTTGATATTCTAGTTTATTTATCTATTTTCTTGTCATTTTCTTGTTGGTTGCTTCTTTCGCTTTCAGTTAGTTATTCAATTCCCTCCCTCATAACGAAACTCATTCTATCTACGCTTTCGGCTAGCCCTCTTTTTTAGATATTATGTTCAGTTACCGGTCCGTGCTAGCTTAATTGTTCAAGCTGATAAGGGCAACTTCTCATTCTTATCCGAGACGTCGAGCCCTGATATGATAAAAGAAGTTCAGTTATTCACATTAAGAAAGGGAAAGAATTTCTTAGTTATGAACACCGATCCTGATCATTCTGACTCTTCCGAGACGAGTGGGTATAGGAAGTCACCTTGCCGATCAAGTTCCTCATATCCTTTTTCTTCGTCAACTTCTCAATCCGCACCGTCTTTTTCTAGCTGTAGGCTACGTCCCTCTTCCGTAGGTCGAGCTACTTCCGTCCCTCTTCCGTAGGTCGAGCTACTTCCGTCCCTCTTCCGTAGGTCGAGCTACTTCCGTCCCTCTTCCGTAGGTCGAGCTACTTTGTCCCACGAACATCAGACTTTCTCATTCCACTTCTTTTCATTGCTTCAACCCCGTATTTGAGTCCGTCCGGCTACTCTTGACTCCTCCACTCTTCCGATTCCCCTTGAGTCAATCCCAGTAAGTTGTCAGCTTGCCTTATTTCTCATAGCTCATGAAAGAGCATACCCGAGATCGAAGAAGGGATGAGGCTGCCTAACTAAGGCTCAAAGAATTTGAGAAAAGCAAGCTTCTTTTTTGATGCTTGATGGGAGTTTTGACTACGCGGGAGAGGCAGCAAGAACAAAAGCTACTGCAAGAAGAAAAGCAAGAAGAACTAGAACTGAGACTGATCGATGTTCTTGGGAGAAAGCCTATCCTTCAGAAACCCCACTCCGCTAGGCTTTCCTTTTTAGATATTATGATTCCCCAGTGGCAATTCAGTCGCCTCCTCCTACGGGAGCCTCCTCCTTGAATCTTGGACTCCTTTCAGTCGAGCCCTCAGTCCTTGTTGTTCATATGGTAGATTTCAGAGTCCTCACTGCTTTCATTTCAAAGGTCCAGGTGACTGATCCACTAAATAGGCTTTCCCCTTGTTCATTGATGGACTTGTTCATTCCACTAAGATTTGCGGATGACTCAAAATCCTCTTTGGTTGGATCGGGACTTCTATAAGAAGGATCTTTCCACCATCATACTCAAAGTCGAAGTCAGAGCCCTCGGCAAAATCAGGAGAATCGGTGTCTACGAGATGGCGATTTATAGCAGAATAGATCCGCGGACCTATTGATTGACTGACCATAGATGCGACCGCTATCTAAGAGACGACCATACGCCGCCGATGTGACCTTCTAACTGGAAGTCTTCCTAGTGGATACTTTTTTCAGTCTATTTGATAAGAATGATCTTTTGTCGCATAAATCAAATCATACTTGATCTGAATCCCGGGAATTAGCCTCAATATCGAAGGGATAGGGATGCGGGGGAATGGAACCTCCTAGTACCGGGCAAGGTTCTCATATGCTTGACCGAGTTGTAGAGGGGAAGGGGAATCGGAAGCTAGAAGTTAGTATTCTATGTTGCGGACGAACTCTGAATTCAGAGTGGGGTCTTTCGTCGGGTCCCCTTGTTCATTGAGGCGGAAGTTTGAGTGGTCCGAAGTCCGTCCTCAGTCGTCTGAAATCCATATTCACCTGTGGATCAAAATGAAGGAATGAAGATTTGCACTCCTTTTCATTGAATTTGAAGGATAAGTCCTTTCGCTTTCATTCCACAAATTGGGCCTCGCTCTCCTTTCAGTCGCCTCTCCTTCGCTAATTCTTTGTGCTCCTACTCCGCCTTGCTTTTCTGATGAGAAAAGCTCTTTTTTTCTTGTTAGTGGATTCTTTCCTTTATCTCTTTTCTCTTTCTTTCTTTCTTAATCTCTTTTCTTGTTTATATATGAAAATCTCTCTTTCCTTTATCTCTTTTCTCTTTCTTTCTCCTCTCTTTATCCGGACCAGAAACTAGAACTCTCATCAAAGTCTGTTCATTTCTTTGATAGGCTTGATTCTTTCATTGCGTTTTCCCGTCTTTTTTCTTGCAAAATGGTCCTTTTTCTCATCTTTCTATTTAACGATAATAGAGTTCAAAATCAGGCATTTGACTTGAAAAGTTGCTACTTTATAGGCCCAAAACCTAGCTTTTTTCTTCATTTTCGCTAAGAAAAAGAAGAAATTTCATATGTCAAAATCAGTCCAAGGCTCAAAGAATGATCGAAAGAATGATCTTTGCGAGTGGAAGAGGTTCGCTTAATATGGAATCTTGAGTCAAAAGGACGGGCATCTCTCTTTGTATTTGTCTAAAAGGAGTCAATGAACAAGGAATTGAATAAAGAAAGCGAAAGGACTGATTTCAAATATTTTCAGGAGCCCTTGATTTGAAGAAATCACTCTCCAAATAATATAATAGAGGAGAGGGGAGAAGCGAAAGGACTGAATTCTCGAAGGAGCGAAGGTACTCGTAGTTTCAGATATAGGTTCAGAGCGAAGCCACTCGACTGAGGTTAGGAAGGAGAGGAGCCCTTTCCCTTTATATTTGAAATAACTCGACTCAAAACCAAAATCAAAGGATCAAAGAATTTGAGAAATCCATATATATGAAAAGCGGGTTAGTGGAATTTCATGAGTCGTCCGGACTAGCTTATCACTTGTTTATATCCATATTCACCTTTTCTTTGAGCCTTTACTAGCTAATTGTGCATTTTAGCTAAGAAACTACTTCTTAATAATGAGATCAATGGCTGAGTTATATCAGAAATTGAAAGAACCGATTCCGATGAAGAAAGTTTCAGATAAGATATAAGGCTCAAAGAATATTGAGTCCTATGAAAATCAGTGGAATGAACAAGGACTGAGGACCTCCTCCGGAGTATATAGGTCCGACTATCCCCACGTAGCGGGAACTAGCCCAAGCAACTTCTTCTTAGCCTTCCCCTTGGGGATGGTTATTCGTGGCATTTCATTTGACTTCTATTCTATTGTCCCGTGAAAGGTTCAAGGCTAGACAAAGATATTGCATCTTTTTCAAGGCTTAGACAAAAGATATTGCATCTTTCTGCTTTACCCTTCAAGAATCAAGGGCGGACAATTCTTCTTCAACCAGAACTGGGACTCATTTACCCGCTTTCATCTCATTTCCTACCCTTTTTTCCTAGCAAGTGTGAACCGCTCCGTGGGATCCACAGGGATAATCTCTCTTTTCTTCATGGTTTAGCTGGAAGGATGATAAGGAGAAGAAAAGATATGCTTTTCACATGAAATTCGGAAATAGAAAGAAAGATAGGAAAGGTTTCGTCTTCCTATAAAGAAAGAAGGATATCCTATCCCGGTCCGTCCTAGCTTAATTAGAGCCGTGGTAGCTTAATTAGGCTACAAAAAGAGAAGAAAAGAAGTTGGGAAAAGTCAATCAATCCAGTAAGGTTAGGCAGAGATAGTCTCCGGCTCCGGCCTCTGTGCCTGAGTGGGAATCTTCCCGGTTAGTGATTAATTGGGCTACTAGCGATTCATATCCGCAAAAGAAAAGGACTAGGTTCCTGAAAAGAACTGCAAATCTCCCTCGCAAAACTAGGAGTTGGTTCAATCACAGTGTATTAGAGGATATCAGTCAATTATTGAAAGAAGAAATTTCCTCTCCGTCCTCAGGCATTGAATGAGTGGAAAATCTCTTTCGCAAATTCTTTGCTCCTAAGGTCTGCAACTCAAAGTAATAGCTCATAGTCCTTCGGACCGGCTGGGTCCTCAATTCACAAGGACATATTCATCTGGAATAAATAAGGGTCGCGCCTAATTAAGCTACGTAGGGACGAGTCAGAAATCCATATTCATCTGTAAGGAGAGGAGCAAAGAATTTGCGAACTCCTTATCAAAGAATGATCGAAATCCATATGAAAAAAATTAGGGAGTCTGAAGTCCAAGAGAAGAAAGACTGAGCTTTCTGTGTTCAGATGCCTATTGACTTTCTTCCATGATCTACTTGAAAAGGGAGGAATCCTAGGATGTGGTCAAGCTCACACCTCAATGTGTGGAAGAAAAGAATCTGAACTGGACCACAAGTACCCAGATCTCAAAAGTAGGCAATTTGGAATCCCCCTTCAATGGAGAATGAAGTTCACCCCGAATAGGTGAGTCATTCATTCTTTAGAAAAACCTGAACTTGCCTGTACTCTTATCCCTTCGTCTTTGATCAAGGAGTAGGAGTAGCCGACCCAACCTGAGGGAAAACTACTTAATTCAGGCTCAAAGAATTTGAGAAGAAGAAGGGAATGAAAAAGAGAGGGTTTTTCCCAGCCGGTAAGACTAACAAAAAGAGGGGAAGTCTCTCAGTGATTACGCCTATAAAGTGGGATAGCGGGGGGGAACCAGCTCTTATAGACGAGATTGGTAATTTTTTGAGAAGACTTCCTGGACTACCGCTCTGTGGGCTTCCTGCAATTCAAGGAATGGAAGAAGGGATCAAATCAAAGGATATTATGTTCTGTCAGGTTGAAGAGCTAGCTGAATTGAAAGGCAAATGGTCTCGGGAGTCGGAAAGCACAGTAGGTAGCACTAGAGCCTCATGACCGGTCCCTGACACATAGAAGAGAGGCAGTACTCTCTTCCAGCTTTCAAGCAGAACAAAGACAATAACGAAAGACATCTGAGACCCATTTCACGGATTTGTACTTGACTTTCTAATAGCTATGTGACCACTCGTACTTACGCCTACCTCTTATGAGTCTCGAAAGACAAAGACATTGAAGCAAGCAGGGCTTCACTCTCTGACTCTCACCGAAGCAATTGAGGTCTTGAGCCTGGATGATTCACCATTGGCCCTGATTTTGCCCTTTCTTTTTTCATGTAATAAAAGAGAATAAGAGGAAAGCGGAAACGTAGACAAAAATGGAAGTTCGGGGAATGCCTGCGATTCTACTAAGATAAGCTATTTCTTTCTGGTGGCATCATAGAATCTGAATTTCTGTTCCAAGGTTGCTATGAGCACTTACGATTGATCGATGAATTGCCCGCAGCCAATCCAATCCCGAGTCACTCGTCAGAGGTCAGGAGCCGCTATTGAGGTGCTATCTTTCACAAGCTAAAGTCAGCTGTGCTAGATCTTCCTTGACGAAGGAGCATATGAAAGAAGGGTAAGCGGCTAAAAAGAGTAGCTCGAGGAGTCGAAAATGCTAGATTGAGATTCTTATTCAACCTCTATTTCGGATAGCTGTGGGACATCAATGATCATGATTTTTGAAATAATACGAGAAAATGAACTACAAATCTGATAACCTTGGAGAGATGATCACTCTATTTTCTAGGTATTCATATGCGCTTTCGTAATAGCACAAGAACTGGAGGCAAGGAAGGAAGAAGACGGAGTAGGAGGTTTTTGATGATGACTTTGACTAATTACAAAGATTAGTCTCGTAGAAGCCCTAATTAAGCTAAGGAGGACCAAAGAATTTGCTCTTCTTTCATCTGATTTTGATTCCTTGTCAAATTCTTTTCACCTCCGACGGAGCAAGATTCAAGGCAGTCGGACTTTTCTTCCTTATTAACTGAACTAGGACTTCTCTTTTCTTGGACTTGTTAATGGTCCGAAGGAGTCAGAAAGATTGACACCTGAGGACTGATTTATGGAACTCAATCCTTCAGTTTCTCCTATTCAGTCTAGGCTTTCCTCTTTTCGCTTCGTCAAACTCCTTACTCCGCCTCTCCTCTTCAGTCGATCTTCTTCTTCCCGTCCTCCGGACTGGTCTCGCTATTACATAACCGTCAGTTGGGAGTGGGAACCTAAAAACGGCTAATAGGGAAGGACTTGGTCATAATTCAGTCAAGACTGATCTTTCTCTTATCTCTGACATCTCGCCTAGGCCTAAAAGTGACTAAATTGCGCATTCGCACTAAGAAAAAGCACATGGGAAGATTCCACCTCGGGTCCTGAGTTGGGTCTTTATCCCCGATCTTGTACCTTGAAGCCTCGCAGAAAGGGGTTGTTCCGATCCCTACTTCAGGAAAAGGGGATACTTTCGTGCTTACTCAGTTTGTTCCACGAAAGACCCCCCGTGGTCAAGCCTGTGCCTCCCTACTCTTTTTGTACTTCCTTAAGATTCCAAGAACTTCTAAACATCTGCAGGTCGAGCTTCTGATCTAAACTGAGAAACTCCTACGAACTTTTTTATGGATTCCTTTCACTTGATTTTGACTCAAAAAGATAGTCTTATCATAATCTATATCAAATGGAAAAAGGAGTTCAAAGATCTCATTTGGAAGCGGTTTCCGTCAACTTTTTGATTCAAAGGTAGAGTTTACTCCGTTGTCATTTGCTTTGAACCTTTGTTCATTGATTCAGTCGAGCCAAGGCATCCTTATCTTGGTAGGCTCCAAAGGCACACAAAAAAGACAATAAGAGAGCTCACAAACAAGAGAGAGAGGCTCGACTGAAAGGAGAGGAGCGAAGGTACTCGACTGAGGTTAGGAAGGAGAGGAGTTTGATTCGTAAACCTTCTTTCTAAACCCTACTTAAAGGCGGAGTAAGGCGCGAAGCGAAGCGACTGTTAAGGAGTGCAAGTTGACCTACTAAATAGGGACTCGGTATCTTTCTGTCGGTTGATGATGGAAGAAAGAGCAGTTCCTAATGAAGGAAGCTCTTGGTCGAGCCTCAACTCCTACGGAGCCTCTCTTCGGATTCTGAGGAATGTATGGATTCGCGCTCTGAATCTGAATCGCGAAATGGAAATGCGTCAGGCTCTGAAAAAAGAAAATCTATCTCGACTATCAAATTGAGAAATCGCGTGAGAACTCGAGATGGAAGAAGGTGAGAGACCGCAGCTACAGCGAAAGGTGGCAATTCCCACTGCTGCCCTCCCAGTCTGGGCCCTGTCTCAGTCCCAGTGCCAGAAGAGGTATGATCCTAGGCTTGAATTCCATGTTCCTGCTTTCACATCCACAAATTCTTTGCGCCTGACTGAACTTTCTTTTCTTAATGGCATCAATCATATTTCATTGATCCTCTGACTAGTAATCCGCGGAGTTGGAGTTGAATTGCTAAAATATCCTCTTTCTTTTTAGTATCATAATCGGATATTTGATCAGACTCAAATTCTTTGAGCCTCCGCTACTTTCATCCTATCTTTTGGCGTCGGACCTCCTTTATCGGAAAAGATGGAACTCAATGAAACTC
>NC_066867.1:33950768-33974651 GCF_025177605.1 Cucumis melo
CCGTCGGTCGGCATGGGAAGATCAGCCCACCTAGGGAATGAAGGATGGTCTTTCTTATTATTCATTAATAATGAGAAGATGAAATACGGGATGAATAGGACAAAGAAAGTCAAAGGGTCGGCGAAGACAAAGGCCCCACCAACCAGTGTGAGAGCCAAAGCCTATGTGCAGTGTGTACGCTAAGAGGAGGAGCCCCATTGCCAGAGGAGGTGAGGTACGGGATTGTCCTTCCCCCAACTCTCAATCATCTCATTCATGTCCCCCGGTTTCAGTGAAAAACAAAGACTAGTGAGAATCCCCAATTTAGTGACTTTAGCCCCTTGGCTGGATGGGTAATCACCCTCGATTTGGCCATGTCAATATACTTTATCACGAAAGTCTCAACAATCCCATACCATAAATCGTGCTTTTAAGACGGAAAACTGGGCACGGGAGAAGTCAGGCAAATAGCCTTTTTCTTCTTGATTTACGGATCGAAAGATGTACCATTCTTTCTTCTAAATTCAAAGCCAATTTACGAATAACGAATTCCATCTGATACAGCATCTCAGGCGGACGGACGTGATAAATAAAGAGGAAGACTTCGAATGAATACCTGCCAAGTAATTAAACTACCACGGACCGGAGTTTTTCGCAAATTCTTTGCTCCTAGCTAGGTGCTCGTAGTTTCAGATATAGGAGAGGAGCAAAGAATTTTCGAACCGGAGGAGTAGTCTTTTTCTTTCCATTGAAGTGGTTCTTGGAGTTTCAGTCTTTGCTCTATAGCCACTACGCCCCCGAACCTTTGAGGGTAGGGCATTTCGTAAGGCCTAAATAAAGGCCTTTCACTCTTGGTACTTTGATTGGACATAAGAAGAAAAAAGGCCATTTGCCTCGATCGAACAAGCGCAACAACTGCTTCCACAGCAAGACCTGATTGACCCTCCTTTACCGCTCCGCTCCGTGGGTTCATTGAGTGCTGCGGGTCCTTCTTTCCTTATTATTTCATGGAATTCTGAGAAGAACTTCAAACTATCAATAGGGTGCCCAAATAGGAAGACTTCTTTCTTGAGTAAGAAGCGTCAGCTTGAAAGCAGTAGAGGGAAAGGGTCGATCTTGTGCAAGGTTGTAGAACGAGACAGAAAGAGACGTGAAAGGGAGTTTACGAGTCAGAGTCTGAGTTAGAGTTCGAATGAGATCTTTATAGCATCCATCTCTTTTCAGCTCTCCCGATAGATAGGGGGGAATTGCTTTCCCGAGTCGAGTCAGTCTTGCAGCTCTCTCTGTGGCACACTAAATAAGTTCTCTTTCGTCTTCCGAGTATAAAATAGAAGAAAGAAGAATTTCCGATTCACTCAATGATCAGGAGAGAGCGGCCCCACCGCGTAGTGGGGTTACCTACGAAAGGGAACTGAATTCGATCAAGCTATCCATAAAGTAGGTTTTTGAGTCTCACATTCAAAGAATCAGAATCTTATCTTTCATGATCGGAATGAGAAGAAATCGGGTAGAACGACGGGAACTAAGATCATGACCCGGTCCTCCGGACTCCCTGCGGTAAGGAATGAAGACTTGCACTCTGCACTCTCTCCGAAGGAGTCATCCTTATCTCTTATATAAGAGTCGCTTGGCTTCGCCCCATACTAATGTTAGTCAGACTTTTCAAAGAAGAAACTCCTCTTTTCGTTGCACTCCTTAACTTACCTACGGCAAAGATTATAAGGGGTCCAGATGCTCAATGCAAGATTCGTGCTTCTGCCGTAGCGAGATGGGCCGCTTGGGTTAGGAGTAGGATTCTTCAAAAAGAAGGGTCAAAGAATATTGAGAAGTTAGCCCCAGAGAAGCGGAAGCCTCAGTCAGAGTCTGTGGCTGTGGCAGTAGTAGTTCCTGAAAAGGTTTCGAAAGTTTGTTGTAAGAGCTTTAGTTGCTTTAGTAATTGCAGCTGTCAACTCCTTCTCAACTCAACTGGAGTAGCTTAATCTTTGATCATAGTACTTCTTCTTTCTTAATGATCGGCAAGACAGAATGAAAGAGAGGATAGGCGTGAGGGTTAGCCTATGAAATCCAATCAGAAAAATCCGGAACGGAGACAGCTTCCGACACCTATCGGGAGAGCCGAGGGATGAGTTCTTATGCTGCCGATTGAAAGAGATCATAGTGCTTAGGAAGAAGGATACAGGAAAGCTGCTTCCGACCGATAGCGGACTCCCTTCTAACCTCTTCCGCAAGATCTCATACTCACTGAACCTATGAAAGATCTCATTCCGATTGATCTTCCTCAAATTCTTCCCGTCCTCCCTCTCAGTCGAGCTCCTGCATAACCTCTCCTTCTCATTCTAACTCCACTCATGAATTCAGGCTCTTCCGATTCTTCTTTCGTCCTATTCATTCCTCTTGGGATAGCTGCTTCCCCTTCCCCTCCAAGTCAAGCATATGAATACCTCGAAAGCCTATCTTGCACTTTTCTATCTCCTTCCCAGTCTTCTCAATTTCTGAGAGCCTTTGGTCTCTTCTCAATTTCATCGTCTGTCTATGGATAGTCGGACTGATTTATTCCATATAGCCTTTTCTTCCCTATTTAGTATCGTCGGGCTCTGAACCTTCCTAACCTCAGTCGAGTACCTTCGCTCCTCTCCTATATTTTCAACTACGAGTACCTTCGCTCTGAACCTTCCTAACCTCAGTCGAGTGGCTTCGCTCCTCTCCTATATTTTCAACTACGAGTACCTTCGCTCCTCTCCTTCGTAGCTTGATTCTGCTTCGCTCCTCTCCTATATTTTTTTCGTAGAGTACCTTCGCTCCTCTCCTTCCTAACCTCAGTCGAGCCGCTTTCGCTCCTTCACAGTCGCTTCGCTTCGCGCCTTACGGAGCCTCCACCTTTGTACGAGCCGCCGATACCGCTCGGCCTCTCTCGCCTATCTCCTCTGCTTATGGTGGTGGGGAGTCCCTAGCCTGGGGAGTTTGTCCCTCAACCTCACTAAGTCAACTCTCTCTCTCCTTTGATTGAATCTTGGACTGACTCCTAACCGCTACGTGGGCGCCTTTTTCCTTTTCCCTCTTTCTTCAAGTTCGGGATCTCCTCTTTGAGTTCGCCGATACAGGAGAGTGGCTTCTTAGTCTTTCTCTGACCTTTCTGCGGAAAGAGATCAATGACTAATTAAGCTACCACGGACCGGGACTGATTACTAACTCAATTCCCTTTGTCTATGTGCTTACCGGAAAGGTCAAGTAATCTAAGCGATCTCTCTCGTGGCCTCGCCCTTTCTCCCCCGATCTCAGGTGGGGTTCCCCTTCCTCATGAAAGGAAGGGAGAATTCCTATGAAACTGGAACTGCCACACTGCGACTTAAACTTCCTCAGCGACATCTCATTCCAAAGCTGCTGCTTCTGCCGCGGATGAAACTGAAAAGAGAGCTCCTCCTTTTTCTTTGATATACCTCTGACCCTCCGAATCCAGGAAGGAAGTTTGAAGCGGTTTGGCTTTCTTCCAGTAAAATCAAAGTCTTTTCCACCTTTTTTAGGCTTTCTTCTTTTTCTTAATAGATTAGGCAACCACTTCCCTTGGGCAATAGCTGCGCCAACTTTTCCACTCGAAATGCAACTAAAGCGAGGGGTGCCCCAGATTCTATGCAGTACTAAAAAAAAAAAGAAAGCTTCTCTCTCCTTTCAGTCGAGACCTCTACTCTCGAGCCTTGAAGGGGGAAGACCGGGCAAGGGAATTCTATGAAGGCATCCACGGATCACAAGATTATGTATTTCTACAGCGTATCCTATTTTGATCTTCTTTTTCTTTTCAGTCTCAGCGAATTTCTTCTTTGCGCTGTAACGGGATCCCACTACTAGGTATATGAAGAATGGCTTTTTGGTTCGGATTCGCTCCTCGCTGCGCACCTAGGCTTTCTTCCTATATACTAGACTTCCAGTAGGATAGTCGGACTCGTTTATGGAATTGAATTCTGATGGTAGGCTTTCCTTCCGCGGAGTGGGGTTGAACTGAAACTTTCTTCATCTAAATCTTTCTTTCTAGTTGATAGGCTTTCTCCTTTAAGTAGGTTTAGAAGGAGCATTCCGCTGATCATACTCTTGATCTCTGCGAAAGAAAGAGAGATTCTCAGATTTTCAGGGGGCTATCCTTAATAACCTTCTCTTTCAGGCTCTTCTTCTCTTCTATCCTATTCTTTTTGATCTCTTTCTATTCTAACCTTCCCCTTTCTTCCTCTTTGTCTCCAAGACGGTAAAGCTGGCTGCTTCGCTCCTAACCTACCAACCAGGAATCCCAGGCATAATAATCTGAAGAAGAGCCTTTCCTAGCCGTCTTGTCCTTGGGGAAGGAAGTACCACTCCTTGAATCAAAGCAAATAGAAAGAAATCCACTATCTTAGCAGCTTCAAAAGGGCTGTCATAGGGGAGAAAAGGAAACTCCTTGCCCCTTCCGCTACTTCACTTCTTGGCTTGAAGCGCCTTTTCAGTTGTCTAAAAGTGGAAGTGTCCGAGTGCTCCCCCGAGAGGATGCTTTGAGATTGGCTTGAGGCTCCGCTTCCTTCTATTCTCCCTGCGATGCCTCGTATCAGAGACATCGTTTTCAGTTCATTGTCAGGTACCCATTCTTTCCTGCAAATCAGAGTTGGTGGTTGAAAGGATACCAGTAATAGGCCAGTTTCCTACAGTTGACCGATACTGGATTTCTGCATAAGATCAATAAGAGAGGATATTTCAGGGGTATCTCAGAAGAATAGTTTTCAGGGAAGTAGGACGCTCAAAGAATGATCGAGGAGGTCTCGACTGAAAGGAGAGAAGCACTCTACTTCAAAGAAAATACGAGTTTGCTTTCCATAATCACTGAGATCTTTGGTCACGAGGTCCACAGAGTGAAGTTGAAGAACTCTACCATCTATGGAAGAAAACCCTGCCTATTTATAGGGCTAGCAAGGTAAGCAGATGTCATATTCAAGAGTCTAGTGAGAGAGTCCAACCAACTAGCGGGGGATCCCTTGTACAGAAAAGAAAGGGAGAAAATGGCGGAATGCACCCGAGATCAAGAATTTGGTTGGAATGCTCTAGATGCCGTCGTGGAAACAAAGGTACCCTGTGGACAAGGAGAATAGGGCACGCCACGGTCCCAAGGCAGACTGAAGAAAGGCAATTGAAAGGCGTGAGAGATTGAATTTCTTCGGAGCTATTAGAGCGTGATCCTGAATTCTTATGGTAATGGCCCTTGTGACTAATTGTGGATTAGTGAGCATCTCTCTTCAATCCTTCTGCCTATATAATCAAAGAAAGTAGTGAGAGAGAGTGCCAGCTCCAACCGCGAGGGACATTGGAAGGACGGGATGGCAACTCCATTCGTTCTAGATGTCTTTATCCATCTTCTCGACAGCATGTCCTAGGCATAGCTCCGTAGTACTGACCTTATCGGAGACAAGCAGAGCGGTTTATTGGCCTGCCTACCGTTCAAAGGAATTTCTTTCATAGGTCCTTATGAATTATAATGCTCTCCGGCTTGGATCTGTATCTGTCCCCATCCTCAGGAGGTCCATCCCGTGGTGGTCTGTCCAGTCCAGAGTACTCCGTGGGCGAGGCGTGACGCATTTCCAGTTGCCTTCTAGGTCCTTGGTCCTATCTCATTTGCCGAAGTCGTATGGAGCAGTGGAAGTGGTTGAAATGGAATTGGTCATGCGCTAAGTTCTTCATCCTGAATCGCTTCCCCAACAGAATGAAAGGATTGTAGCCACGCAATTAATAGAAAAGAAAGAAGTGAGGAAGATAGGCTTGATTTAGTAGGTTTTGGAAGTGACCCACGGAGCGGTAAAGAAAGTCAATGAACAAGGGCTCGACTGAAAGGAGAGGAGCGAAAGCGGTGAGCTAGCGAGGAGCGAATGAAATGAGGTGTCGCAGTAGGTATCTGAGCGAGGATTGTTGAAAGACTTTGGTCCGGTCAAACTGCGCTGCTTCCTCAAACCGCTAGTGCACTTGAAGCAAAGCATGCAATTACACCTCCCTTTCGAGTAAGCTCCAGTGTCTTGTTTTGCTCTTCCAGTTCAACAAGGATCTTAGCCTACACCGGTTACCGACCTCGTAGGCCTTTTGGGCTGTGGGGTGTGTGTATCGATGCCTTTCTTTACAAGAAGAGCCGCGAAAGGCGGAAAGAAGACCACTGATCAAGATCTCCTTTGTACGACCATTCCCCTGGGATTCAGACCTTTCGATCCGGTCTCGAGTGAATCGGCTGGGGAACTTTTCCTTATCAAAACCCCATTAGCCGGGCTAGGCACGCACCTAGGGCTGGTGCTGGTGGTGAAGTCAGTTAAGAAGAGATAAGATGAGATCGAAATCTCTCTATGTGAATGTGGTTCCAAGCCTACAGGGAAGGTTCAGACTAGTAGCCCTTCCAGAGGACGAGCCAATATGCCAATAGAGAGTATACTCAAATATCAGAGCAATTGCAGGAGTTGGACATATCAGGTCTGACAGGCAAATTCAAGCATCTTGACTTGTGCCTATTGTCCTTCTTGCTTGCAGAAGACTCAATCGAAGAGGCCCCCCTTCTTACTAAGCGAAGATTGACATCTAAGCAACTCCTAAGAGAAAAGGGAGAGCTATTGCAACTGTGCTTTCAGTCTTGCGCTAGTACGGGGATGGGATTACAACTTTGATGAAAATGAAAGAGAAGCAGAGAGGGTAAAGCACCTGGGATTCATTGAAGTAGCTTTGAAGTCCTGATCCTTCCACTTGGAATGGAAGAGAAGATCTTCTTTTTGATAGGCGGAAATAAAAAGAAGGCAACCTAGCTCAACCTTTTTTTTGAATCTATATTCCAGGTTTGGACTGATTTATATCACCACTGGAAATCAAGCTTGCTTACCGGCGGGAAAGGACAGAGTTTCATTCCCCACCCAGTGATAAGATAGAGACAACCCTGCCAACGAGTACGAGTTCTTTTGTGCATCACCTACGACCCTTGGAAGGCTTTTTTTTCCTTGGCTTCAACCTTCTGAAACTAGCTATAAGACTGGATCAACCTCTGCTCGATTGGGATGTTTATAGAAGTTTCTTAAGTGGATAGGTCGACAAGTAGCGAAGGAGTTGGGATCCCACCCGGAAGGGCAGAAGCTTGCTCTACTACTGCAGGCCAAGATCTTCTTTCGTGAACTAATAGCTCTACGTCTCGAGGTAGGAATCCTATCGAATGCTACTACTTTCAGAAGCCAATCGAGTTTCTATTATAAGCAGGGATAGAAGCCAGCCCTTACTAGCTACTTCTTTGATGCCTGTAGAGCCTCAACTCCTACGGAGCCTTCTTTCCTTGCTTTGGTGCTAGCGTATATAAAGTAGTAGACCCCGGCTCCTTTTAGCTTTCTGTGGTATGGCTCTGATAACTCTGAGTAGCAGTTCTCTCCTTTTATTTACGGATTCCTTCTTCCTTATCCTTAAGGAATTGGATATAGAACCGTTAGGAGTAGGAGCATTCGTTAACAGAGATGGATTGGCTTCGGTTGACCTTCTGACTCTGGGAATGCTTGAAAAAAGCTCTGATTCCAATAAGCTCGTGACCACTAGGTAGCTGGGAAAAAAAGGAATAAGTGCTCAAAGCTAAGATCAGCTGCTATTGGACTTCTTTCCTTGGCGAGAGGAAAGGGAAACTTCTTTCTTTTTGTAAAGGACCAGTAGGCTTGCTTCGCATAGGCTAGACAAGCGGGGTCTAGCGCTTTTGTTTTGTGGGAATACCCGCCCGGATATCAATGAAAAAATATGTTCCGGCCCGAAAGAAAGAGAGAGTTAGAGTGAATTAGAGACATAATCTCACAGATGAAAGAAAAGAGAGTGAATTCTTTAAGTCAAGCAATCGTAGAGACCGAGGAGAGAAAGCAGTGGAAATTCTCCCTCGTAAGGCCTCTTAAAGGCAGAACCAAAGAGAAGGGGGAGAGGAGTTCAAACCCGACTCAAGGCCTAGTAGATCTATTCCTGCTACCGGTCCGTGGTAGCTTAATTGGGGGAGTTGAAGAAGCTGTGACAGAATTAGCAGCTATTGAACCCCTATCCGTTGGAGGAAGGCACTACCTACTAGTGGGTACTGGTTCGTCTTATCTTATTAGTAGCGGTCAGTGGGAAGAAGACTAGCTCTGGCTTGAAAGCGTGAACCTAGCTTGTGTAGCCTATGCGAAGCAAGCCTACACTGGTCTGGGAATTGGCAAGAGGTCTTGGCTAAGGCATTGCTTCGGTTTACCTTGACTTTGGTTCGGTTGACATAACCGGTCTTGGTGGGTTGGGCATTAGGAGTAGATTCCATGGGATTTGGTAATCTAGCTAGGGTTAGTCAAGTTGCTAGGGTCTTCTTTGAGTGAAAGAAAGTGCCACTTAGTCTTCTCGATTCCTCTTGATTTGATGTCTTCTCGGCCTAAGTGAGGAGTGGTCTTTAAGCGGCAAAAGGCTGAAAAGAATGAATACCATTCTGCAGAGTACATAGAAAAAAAGAGGTGAACTTAGCTGTAGGAATTCTTTTTTTCATCGAGCCTGACTTTAGACAGAGAGTGATTTCCGACCGCGTAGTGGGGGCTTTCACTCTTTGTCTAAAGTGTTCCGGGGAAGGAGAAGGGGGTGCATTGACCTTGTCAGTTCATAACCATTTCTTGCCCAGGGGGAGACTTGGGCATTAGATCTGGTCCGACCTATCCACTTAAAGATCACTCCTAAATGCAGCCTTTCTCTTATATACGATACCACCAACAGTCAGAAAGGTTTTGATAAGATAGCTAACCGTTGGGTCTATGTAGCTAATAGAGAGTTGCCGCATCAAGGAAATGCAATTTTCTATCCCAATAGTGCATCTATTGGTCAAGAACTGGAAGTCCCTGTATTACTTTGTAGTCAAAGGAGAAGTCTGCTTTCTTTGCTGCATCTTATATAATTCGTATTCAAGCATCGAGAAAGAAGAAAAAATGGTCAGACTTTTTCGCTTAGCTCGCGCCGCACCTCGAAGTGAATCAGTCTTTGAAAATCCTTACGAGGAGTATTTGTGCATAGATTCACGACTATGGAGGTGAACTTTCAAGTTACCTTACGACTGCTCTTAGAAGAAGTCAGCTTTTTTTTTGGGGGGGATTTCCACTAATCCAATCTTGAAAAGGTCCTTAAAGGCTGATAGAAAGCGGGTTAGCGATAGCGCTATCGGGGTCTAGTTAGCCACTCCGGAACGGAATAAAGACATGAAAAAGCACAGGACACGACTTACACAACACAGCTTTTATGGATGATTCTCCCTTCCTCAAAAGTTCAGAAGTAGAGTGGCAAGAGCTCGTAGATAACTATCAGTTCAATTCCTAGTCTTCTCGCTACGCCCCTCTCTTTCTTATGTATGCGGTCGAGCCTCAACTCCTCTCAAATCCTTTGACCCTCTTCCTGTACGAAAGAAGACTAAGCCCATTTTTGAGGAAGGGAAGAAGTCAGTGCTTTTCCTGTTCACGACTCAGCGCTTTGAAAGCCTGAACGTGGGTAGCATTTGATTAGTGAGCGGTGTGACTTTTTCATACACCCCTGGGATGGAGCTCTTGACTTTTTATCCTTATTAAGTTCTGAATCGATAATCGGTATGGTATCCCAAGTGGGAGGAATAAGCGCAATAGCCATCGAGTACCCTACCCAGCTCTTGAAACTCTTTAAAGAAGAAAGACCAGGCTCAGGGGAAATTCTTTCTATATATAAGCTATTCCATTTCCGCTGCTCTTGTTCACGAATCCCTTTCTAGTGGACTGATTTCTAGGGCTTTCTAGCCTAGAAAAGAAAGGGCCGGGCTTAGCGGATTCCAGATAGATTCACTTCTTTTTAGGCCTCCGAGGAAATGAAAAAGAAGAAAAGAAGCCAGAAAGAGAAAGCCTACCAAGAACATCGATCAGTCAAAGTCAATGAAATCAATGAAATCAGGTTCGTCTAGCTAAAGGATGCAAGATTTCTCATCAACAAAGAAACTACAACATCAACAGCGACATAAACAGAAAAAGAAAGAACAACTGGGACGAGGGACCTCTGGTCTCGTGGGACCGCCTCAATGAACAAAGGCCGGAGATCCAGGGTGAAAATCAAGAGAAAAGCCGTCTCATTAACATTAATAAATAAGGGCAGATGAATATGGATATAAACAAGTCCTTCGGACCAAAAAATAGCCGAAAGAATATTGACGAATTTGAGAGGAAAGGAATTGAATTTTGATGCCTTTCCTCTAAACCTAAAATAAGTACGAAAGCCTATCCTTCTCCAACCCTACGGCAAGGAAGAAGACTCCTTCTCCGTTGTCTCTTCTTATTAGTTTCGCTGGGAGAGATCAGAAGGATCTGTACCCGCGTAGGAAGAGGCTCAAAGAATTTGAGAGACGATGTGGCTTGCCTTCTTTCTCTCGTTATAGTAGTGGCTATTTTTTTCGAGTTGCTGGAGATGAGGCTGTTGGAGTTTTCTTCTTTCAAAGCTAAGATTCTTTTTCTTGTATACGATGAACGAGTCAGATCCCTCCTTGGTACAAAGAGAGTTCTGGGACAAACTAAACTCCCACCATAAGTCAGTCTCGTACGGTCCCCACGCATGTGCATCTGATCTCATCAGGGAAAGGCCTTGATTTAGGGTCAGGCAGGGGAATCATAATCCTCCTTCTTTCCTGAACTCATTGCCGGTCTATTGGTGTATCAGGATGTCGGATGGAAGACTGAAACTCGGTCTCTACCTTGACATACGGGAAACTAACCTCGGACTCTTGATTAGTCACAGCCAAAGCCACTGTCTCTGACCTCTGATTTTCTATTTCTTGTTCTTGCAGCCAGGAGTGAGCAAACTGAGTTCTCATTCCGATTCCCGAGCCTAATGTACACGAGCAGCTGTCGGGCTATTCAAACCTCTCTCGGTCGACTTCCCGGGGAGCCTTTGTGCTGTCTGACTGAAATAAGGGCTCCAACTCGCCTCTCGGGTAAGCGCCGTCTGGGGTAAGGAGGTCTTCGGACGGGTCCTTAGTTCTTTTAGTCTGAGAGATCTTCCATTTCTACTCTAGGCTTTCTTCTTTTCAACCTCTCCTTATTAACCTGCCTCTACAGCTCCTATTGCTGTCGTATGATCCTACTCTCCCAACTACTGAAAGGGGTGCCCCAGGTCGAGCCTGAACTGCCTACTAAATGGAAAGAACTCTCAGATCCGTGCACCTGGTGGCTCTATCCTCTGATCAGCACCCAGCTGGCTCTCTTTCCCTATCTCCATCTGTCTTGGAGAAGCGAGACCACCTGATTGAACCTGGGGCCGGCAGACAGGTATCCGCTCTCCTATGGGGCGAATCGGGTGGCTTTTTTGATCTTCTTCCTTCGGTATGCTGTCCCATATCTCTCTTTCCCCAGGACTCAAGCCTACCGGTCCGTGGTAGTTTAATTAACTGGTCGAAATCTTTATCCCATGAAATAAGGAAGGACCGCTACGTGGGATCTATGGAATGGATGAGTTCGAAAGGAAAGGACGAGGTTAACCACAAAAGCCTCCCGAAAACCTTGTTCTCTCTCTGGCGCGATCTTCTTATTCCGATTTCACTCTTTCTTTTCATTGACTGATCTCAGTTCTAGCTTATGTAATTCATTCTGGGCCTAGGGGTTACGCTTCCACAACAAATGCTTTTTCTGAAAGGGATGCGTGGGGGGCCTTTCGCCTATGCGCCGATTGAAAGACGGATCATTTAGTATCGTCGGGCTCCTGTCCTTCTATTCGTAGCTTGATTCTGCTTCGCTCCTCTCCTTCCTAACCTCAGTCGAGTGGCTTCGCTCTGAACCTATATTTTTTTCTACGAGTACCTTCGCTCCTCTCCTTCCTAACCTCAGTCGAGTACCTTCGCTCCTTCACATTAAGAGTCGCTTCGCTTCGCGCCTTACGGAGCCTTGTTCATTGAGGCCAACTTTCTCTAGTTTGAGAATGAATTCCTAGGCTTTCCTTCCGCCTCAATTCATCTGGGTTGATCCTATGGTCGTGATGCTTCATTTCCCCTCTTCTCGCCCACCCGGATCCTTCCTTTTGATGGAATGAACAATTTGACGGGGGAGTCAAACAATTATAAGAAAGAAGGCCGACGGCCTGTGAAGGAAAATGAAGATGAAAGAGCCCACGGAGAAGTCTTCTTTATTTATGTTTTAGTAGGTTTGGAAGCCTAGGGTCCTCTTCGGTCGACTGGGAATTCCCTTTCTTCCTATGGTATTGGTCCCGCAGCTTCACTCTTTAGTTATCTCGGGTCCCCAGTATGGATATGATAGATACCCTCTTGCTTTGGAAGAGTACTTCTTTCTTCTTTGCTTTGAAATCATCAAGAGATATCAAGTCATTTTAAGCTAAGAAAGACTTCCATAAATCAGTCCGACTATCCACTGAAAGTAGAAAAGATAGGAGTCGTCTTCTTTGCGCTTGCACGAGTATTCGCTTCTCAACTCCTCTCCTTCCTAACCTCAGTCGAGTACCTTCGCTCCTCTCCTATATTTTTTTCGTAGAGTACCTTCGCTCCTCTCCTTCCTAACCTCAGTCGAGTACCTTCGCTCCTCGCATATTTCATTCCGCCTCTATCTCCGCTCCGCTTCTTTGAGTTCCATCTTTTCTTTAGTGGATCAAAGAAAGAGGTCCGACCGCTAAGTGGGAATATGTAGGATTCAAGTATAGATCATTCATTCCACTCAAAATTCCTTGGATTGGACTTCTCTAGGAGTTTCATCAAGGTGCCTACTTGACTTTTTTGAGAATTAGTCGATGCCGATTGCATAACCTACTATTTAGCTTGTAATAAGGGCACTTCTGCTCCAGGAGATGAGATGGCGGAAATCTATGAAATGAATTACCATCAGAATTAGAAGGACGCGCCTTGATGCATCCGCTACTGAATTTCCTGTAGGGAAATCCTTCAATCCTCCTTCTACTAGCCGAAAGTTCGCCTTTGATTTTCTCATCCGGTGAAAGGTTCTTTTTGGAAATACTAGTTCTAAGCTTGCAGCTCGCGCCCTCTTTCCTTCCTAGGGCTTCGCACGCTCATCTCCCTCTCTTCTCTCGAGCTAATGCCTATGAGGCTAGTTCTTCTTTCATCTCTCTCCCCTCTCACTTATGACTTCCCAATCTCCATTTCTCCTTTCAAAGCCGCTGATTATTATACATCCTTTGCTCAATTCCATTTCCTCGTGATAAAGAGAAATTGGCATACCCGCATGGATTAGATGGGGGTGGTGGGGAAAGCCTCCGTCCTGGGAATCGACCTCACTCAGCGGATGGGAAGCTTGAAAAAAGCGGATTAGAGCGCCTTCTTCCGTAATCAAGAAAAACGGCTGCTGCAACTACAGGTTCAAGTGGGACGGGTCTTGGTATGATGGAGACAAAATGACCAGAATCAAAAGGTAGAAAGCTACGGTTTAGTAGTGAGGTGGGGAAGTTCTTCCATTCCCACGTAAGCTAATGAAGGACGAGTTTCACTATTGCTATTGATAGCTTGAGCCAAAGAAATCCCTAGTGGAGTGAGGAAAGGAGCAAACCTTCACAGCCTTTTGCCCAACGGAGAGAGTCCTGACTTTTCTTTCTCTTGCCTTTTCCGACATAAAAAGGGGGGGCTATCGCGCCTCTACCGCCGAAGACCTCTTCTTTTTGACCTCACTTCAGATTATGCCCGGCCATACCAACATGGTATCTCAGAGATCCCCTCCCTTTTCTTTTCTTCCCTTTTCTTTTCTTTTTTTTTATTGAAGTGCATTTCTCAGATCAGCTCCCCGAGTCACTAGAAAGAGGGTGAAAGGCCCACTACTTCTGAATTCATGGCCTCTTTTTTGATTGATCTCCCTTTCGTATTCATTTTTCCTGAGGCAAAAGAGAAGTCATACAAAGTTCGGTTCTTTCATGCAATGCATAAGGGGCGGGCCTCCTTCATCAAGCCTATCCTCCAACTCAATGAATAATGAATGAAGGGAGGAGTATGAGGAAGGCTGGCTTTCTATATTCAGACTCCAAATATCAGAAGGCGGAGGCTGGGTCAAAGCATATCTGACTTCATAATCTGACTGAATGAGGAATAAATATTCTATTATCTATTATGTGGTCTCTACTTTACCACCATCTGAAATGCGCGAAACTTCGATTGGTGGAAGCCAGTCTATGAAGATTCTCTCTTTTCTTACGTGCAATTCCCCTCTTTCGGTAAGCATCCAGTATCTCAGCAAATGAACATTTCTCTAAGCTTATCCTGTAGCTTATACGTCGTTTGAAAGCTGCTTCAAGGATCCAACGAATAGCTAAGGTTTGTTGACGATCCCTGGCTACAATCCCAGGGACATCATAAATAGTACCTGCTACTCCTACTTTTTCGACTTCGCATATGGGCTTTATATTCTCTACGGCCTCAACCATCAGTTTGATTCCATCGCCTTCAGTTTGAGCTGGGCGATTCAAAGTTTGATAAACAATAGCACGAACTCTCGTTCTTTTACCTTCTTTCATGCGAAAGTTTACCAACTTCTTGATCAATTCTTTTTGCTCACCATCCAAGCCCCCCATATAGCTTAGAATTGGAGAGAAATGTTCAGCCGCTTTCGATGACGAGGCCGAGAAATTGATATTACGCAATCGTCACTGTCCATCTTTATCAGCCAACTCCCCTCTATTTTCTTTTCAGAGAGAGAGAGAGGGGACCACTCAACTTCTTGAACTTTGGTCTCGCTCCCGGAGTGAAAGAGTATACACTCTCCTCTCATACGGCTCCGTCCCGGCATCAGGACCGATCCGAAAGATCTCATACGAGAAGACCGCGTAGTGGGAGAATGAAGATCGAATTCAAGTCTCAGTCTGATTATGTTCCGGTCCGTGGTAGTTGAATTTCTTTCTCGTAAACACGGTAAAGCTGCTTCGCTCCTCTCGATCGATTGATCGGAATAGCTCCCCCAGTCTATTCCATTGATTTTCAGAGTGCCACAGATAGGTGGCCTCTCCCTATCATGTAAACACTGATGGAGACAGCTTTTGGACCATCATTTGCGTCCTCGGCTGTTAACTCCGCTCTTGCCTCTTTTATCTTCGAGGTCTCCTTGATTAAGTAAGAAGGAGAAACCTCTCGCTTTCAGGTCAGCCTCTGGGATATTACTCCTCTTTCTTGGCCTATATCTACCCTATCTCACCACTTTTAGGCGTTGGCATCTCAACTGGAAAATCTCTCAGCTCCCGGAGCCGTGGAGTTTGCTAAACCTTTTCGGTTAGTCCGACCTTGAACCAATCTCTCTTCAGATGATCCGATAGTCTATGGGGTGGTATAACTCTCATATGACGGTTAAGCACCCTATGCGTCTTTCAACCCGGTTGCGGACCGCAGGCCTTGGCTTTCAGTCCGCTTCTCGAGTTCTCATCTCGTCATGGACGTAGAGCAAAGAGACTCGTTGTGATCTTAGCTTTCGCGGCGTGTAATCACGTGGTCTTAGCTCTTTCCTTAGCACTTGGCCTTATAGTGCCTCCCTCCTCCGTAGGTTATATAAGACAGCGACTGATTGAGCCCCTCTTGCCGCCTGAGCTCCTGTGGAGGCGTACCCAGACGAGGAAATCAGAGATCTCTATGAGTACACTCTCTTTCGCGCCTGGATGCGACAGTATCTAGCCTATAGTGGAGATGTAGGATTGATATGGATCCCGAGATTACCCTTTTCTCAATCCTGAATGTCCCTGAGTACTGGTACACGCCTGAATCCAGAGTGAAGGTTCGGTATCAAATTCAGAATGTACGACTGGGCAAGGCTCTTAATATGAACATCCTTGAATTACCGGAGTTAAGACAGAGTATTCATGGGCAAGAGTTGAATCATCTATCTTAGTACCGCTACGTGGGCTTCTCTATCAAGATCTAATTCCCTTTCTCAGCCGATTCAGCCTCAGCGGATCATGGCAAGATCTCAGAAGAGAGCTGCTCTCGATATTCTAACCCCAAGATCGACTGATTACGATCCGGAAAGAAGCTTTCTTCGTCCTACCCCCGTAGTTAGGCGCAAAGAATTTGCGAGAAATCCGTGGATTCTTGAATTCGAGTTCATGAGTGGACTAGAGGTAGAGGTCTGACTGACTCTTTCCCTCTTCATATTTCTTTGCTGGATCTCGCGCAAGAAAATGTATGTGCGAAATCCTTTCTGCCCCGCCTTCTCAATATTAGTCATGGGGCGGGAGATTTTCTCAAATCCCATCTTCCACTTTCGTCTTTCCATTTCGACCACTTTCTTCTTCTTGTCTCTGTCTTGTGTCTGTCTTTGAGTTGAGTCTTTTCTTTTCTTTTCGGTATATGGCCCCATGTGGGTGGCCAAAGAATGGTGTCATAAAGAATCTCATGTTGACAAAGAATCCTTTTCGTATTCTTTCTCTTTTTACGGCGATTCTGCTTTCTGCTTTTATCAGACTAGGATCTGCAGGCAAAGGCAAAGATGGAATCCTATTTTTGGGTCTCGTACTTTTGTTTTTCATCCTTCAGATTCTGATCCTGGGACTGAATATTTATGCAAGAGATTTTCAAAAAAGAAGAAGAGGTCAGATGAAAATCAATAGAGAACCTCGCGAGAGGCCTTATATAGATGAGGCTCATTTACGATCGATCTTTCTACTGAAAGAACGGAGCTCTGTAGGATTTGAACCTACGACATCGGGTTTTGGAGACCCACGTTCTACCGAACTGATAAGAGCGCTTTCTTCAATTCAAAAAAAAGTAGATAGGACGTCAAAGTGTACCCAATGAAAGATTTTTGATGTCCACCTCCTGACTGCCCAGAGGAGAAGTAATAGGTAGGAATGAGAGGATTGGAAGAAGTTGACTGAAAGAGAAAGGTCAGAAGAAGGGGAATTTCTGACTCGAGACAGGACGCGCGCATCTTTTCTTTGAGTTTACTAACTAGTGGTATTTGTACAAATTCAATATGTAAATCAAAACAAAGGTCCAGATTAGTTTCATTAGTGAATTTGGGACTCGTAGATAAATTCAGGTGCGAAGGTACTCGTAGAAAAAAATATAGGAGAGGAGCGAAGCCACTCGACTGAGGTTAGGAAGGAGAGGAGCGAAGGTACTCGTAGAAAAAAATATAGGTTCAGAGCGCTTAGGCGCAAAGAATTTGTGGGTCCTTATCCTTGAAATTTGAAGGAGTGCAACTCAGAAATTCTCCTTGTTATAGAACTCATCTGGAGTAGCTTAATTAGTGAATTTGAGGATGAAAGTAGAAAAAAAAAGGCAAATCAATGAACAAGGCAATGAAGAAGGTAGTCTTTGATTTGATCCACAGATTAATATGTCCTTATCAATGAGACCCCTCTTCTTCCTTTTTTGAACTTCAAACCCACTAACAAGAAAAGCAAGCTTCTATTTTGATGCTTCTATATTCTCTTATTCTACTAGAAAGAGGATCATATTCGATTTTGATGCCTTTCATCTTTTTCTTGCTGTAGCTAGATCTCTGAAAAGGGGAAGGGTTGACTATGCGGTTAGAACCATCCGTCTTTGACTACCAATGGGGAATTAGTCGGATTCGGTTGAGTCTGAGTCATCAGTCGTCCTTTCTAGAACAACTGTCATTTTTCTTTCCCGAGTTTCAGAAGAAGCTACAGAAAGAAGTTTGAGACAGTCAAAGAAAGAGTAAGGGAGAATGGCGAAGAAGAATGCAGTAGCTCGACAAGAGGCCCCTTGTTCATTGAGGCGGCTCGACCAGTTGAGGAAGTTAGTAGAAAAGAGGAAGTTAGTAGCTCGATCTCTTGAAGCCTACTAAAAGGAAGACAGTCTATCTTTCATTATCTTTCATTGAAAAAGGTAATTCTCATTCGGAGGCTAGGCCCACTCACTCCCACGATCAGGGAAAGGAGGAACTGAGGCTGAGAATCCCATAAAGGAAGGGGTCCGATCCGCATGTTCAAAGCACCGCGCATTTCAGAAAAGAGAGAAGGTCCGATTCCATCCTTCCTTCCCCTATGCTATCAAATCGCGGACGATGTCGATGCATACGGACGATCTCTTGCCGCTGCAAGTCCCACATCCGCGGTTGGTGAGACTGATGTGATAGAGGATTTTCTTCTCAATCGGATAGTCTTGAATAAAGCACCCTTGATGCAATATCTGAATGGGAAAGCATTCCCGCTGCTAGAGTTGGAGTTGGATCGGTGCTATGATATTCATAGGCTTGACTTGATCGGGGAAGGGGGAATAGGGAAAAGACTCAGAATGATCAGTTTAGGAAGCTAGAAAGGAAGCGAAGCAGCCCCAGAGAGGGGAGAAGAAGCTCTCCTCTTTCCTTCTTCCTAAGTACTACTCGCATAAGAACCGTCTCAGTTTCATGATCAATAGGATCAAAGATCGGATCCATCAATCGTCCGCGCGAAGAATGGATCCCTTTCCTAAAGAGGAAAGGACAGAGTTTACGAGTCAGTCATAAAGGCCGGCCAGGCCAAGGGGTAGGAATAGTTCTCAAAGAGTCAGACTGAGACCTCGTATTCTTAGTTGCGGAATAGTAGTCTAAGTGGAATGAGTCAAAGAAGACGGAGAATCGGAATCAGAGCAAAAGAAAGAAGGTAGCATCTCCTTAAGTCAGAAAGATCAAGCCTAGCCTCCGAAAGCTCAAGCGATCCCATAACAAGAAAGGGAAGGATTACTATACTCTTGAGTGGATCAGTCCGGAGGACCCATAAATCAGTCCACAACATTCAAGCTATTTAGTGGAAAAACAAAGGCTCAAAGATCATTGATAAAGGCGGAGTAGGTTATGAAATAACTCGACTGAAAACAATAGGCTCCGTAGGAGTTGAGTTGAACTCGACTGAGGTTAGGAAGGATACAAAGGTTAGGCGCAAAGAAATTGCTCAGTCCTTATCCTCAAATGAAAAGGAGCCTGAATTCACAAGGGAAGGAGTTGACAAAGATTATTATCAAAAAGGAAGGAAGAGAAAGAGAAGAAAAAGGACTTGTCAGAAAGTTCAGTCAGGCTCAAAGAATTTGAGAAATGAAAAAGAGAAAAAAAGCCACTTGATTTGAGAGGCCTTACGAGCGAAGATGACGCATCCAACCGGGAATTTGCAATGGAAGAAAGCCTAGCCAAAAGAGAAAGGAGATTAGCCAAAGCTACTTATGAGCCGACAAAGGAGAGAAAGAAAGAGCTCCTTCCTAACTCCAGTTAGAGCTGCGCTTTCCTTAATTCATTTCTCATTCAATCGCCCGACCGGTCCGTGCTAGCTTAATTAGTCCCTCGCTTGAGCCTTGATCCTCAGAATAAAGAGACTTTCTTAGTCGTCTAGCCCTTTCCCCTGGTAGTGGAAAGACCTGCTTTCCACCGGTCCTTCTAGTCTTTTGACTAGTTTTGAAAAGTCAATCAATGAAGAAAGAAGGCCGACGGAAAAAGAGAGATTGCTTGAGTTCGGCGCCCTCGTCGTGGCGAGTTTCCTTTGTCCCGAGCCTAGTGTACAGCCTTTGACTGATTATTGTAGGAGAATCCAATCCTTATTTCATCCCTTCCATTTATTATACTCCTTCATTCAATCTATTCATAATTGCTTTACAATAAAGCCTTTGACCGCCTAGTGCGGTCTATTTTTGGAGAAAGGACTGATAGTATAGTGCTGCATCCGCAAGAAACTAATTCAAGGGGTGCCCCACCAGCCCGAGGATCCTAGATTCTCAAGTTCTAGCTAGGGAGGGCTAGTCTCCTATTTCAGTTGCTCCGAATTGGTCCTTCGCCTGGGGCTCCCTATCCGGCTCCCGATCGAGCTACAGTCGTCGAGATAGTCTGTTCTTGCTCTGAATGGGGAATTCCCCTTCCTCTTTCAGTGACCTTTCTTCCGACTCCAAGAGGCTGAAATTTCTTAGTTTGAATCTTGGGGCTCCTTGATAAAAGAGTCAAATCTCTCTCTCTCTCGTAACTTCAGTCTCACCTTTCTTGCACTTGCCCTTGTTCATTGACTTCTTCATTGAGGTCGAGTCGAGAAAGTTTCCTTCCTTCGCACCTTGTAAGTCCTTTCGCTTATCGCGCCTTAACTGTCGACTCAATTACATCTTTCCTACGGTCGAGCTATGAAAAGCGGTCCGTGCGTCTTTCATGGCGTAACTAACTCTCTACTGGTTACGATGCTAGGCGACCCGAGCCTCTTATCTTCGACCCTATAGACCAAAACCATAGATTTGAGCCGTCTCATTGATAAGGACATATGAATCTGTGGAAGTCTTAACCGGAGTTTGCACGTAACAGACTAAAACGACTATCAGAATCTAAAAGAAATAGGCGCCTAGGCCAGAATCGAGGATACCAATGATGGATTTCTCATCCGAAAGAGGAACCTGCCCACAACTACGGAAAGAACCTAGGCGTCAACAGACACACCGCTCCGTGGGGCTACTGGTCTCCTTCATTCCGAAAGAGAGAGATGAAAAGAACCGCATTCGTCTGACGGACAGTCGGCTTGGGGCTGACGCCTTTCTTTGATTATGCCTTTTTCTATCTGCTGCTTGGGCAATAGAGATAGGAGAAAGGGAGAAAGAAAGAGCCCGTGGAGAAGCCTGGTCTTTGCCTCCATAGAAAAAGAGTGATTGATGGGGCTAAGACTACTTTTGTCTTTGATAGACTTTTCATTCACGCCCCGGACATGCCCTTGTCGAGCTTCTAGAATACGAAGATTAGTGGAATAAGACTCATCTGGAGCGAATAAAGTCAAAGACTTTGATCTTTTTTCAATATTCTTTCTCTTGAACTCATATTCATTCAGCTATATACTCGTCCTTCCGGTCGTCTGGACCAAGAAGATCCCTGCCTTTCTTTTCTTGCCTTGAAAGACGCTTCTTTCATTCTCTGGGTTTAGCGGGCTCATTCTCTACCTTTCAAACTGCTACAGCTACAGCTGATTAAGTCGCTTCGCTCCCCCTTCTTTCTTTCCTGCCCTTCGCAAATTCTTTGCGCCTCCACCAGGAAAAGTGCGGAAGGAAGAACTACGCAAAAAGATAGAGTCGCTACGCTCCAGGGTCGCTATCGCGAACATTGACAGACTTTTCCGCTTCGCTCCACCAAGGGTTATCTTTCCATCTCCGAAAGAGGCTCCCCCCCGCAAATTCTTTGCTCCTCCACCAGGAAGAAGGAAGAAGGAAGGAACTACTACGCAAAAAGATAGAGTCGCTACGCTCCTTTCCTGATCCGGGGTAGAAATCTCAAAAAGCAGATGTAGCGGAGGTTAAAAAACCCCCTTAGTTTTGTGTTTGGAATCTCCCCCTTAGTTTTCAGTTTGGAATTAGGAATTTCGTCTTTTTTATTTGGAAGCGGTGGCTTCTACCTTTTTCCATATATATAAACGAGAACCTCGCGCGCGCGCGCCCCATATTAAGGCTTTGTGTATGCCCCCCTCTCGCTTCCTTTTTGGAGTACGCGAGGACGGGCTTCTACAAAGCTACGGATTCTCTTCCTCTAATATTCTCATTATTCATGAATGATCTTAGTTGGCCATCTCCGGACAGGCTCCTTTGGTCACCTGTCCTCCCCTCCACCGGGAAAAAGAAGGAAGACTGACTTTTTCAGTCTGATTAGGTAGCTACGCTCCGGGAAAGCAAAAGAAGATTAAGTTGAAAGAGCTGATTAGGGAGCTAGGCTCCGGGGGATCGCGAACATTGAAAGACTTTGTCCGCTCGGGTATCTTTCCATCTCCGAAAGAGGCCTCCCCCCGGGGACCCTCTTTCTCCCCTCCCCTAGACCGGGAAAAGTGCGGAAGGAACTACTACTGAAAGAAGCAGATTAGGTAGCTACGCTCCGGGAAAGCAGATTCAGTTTGATTGAAGAGCGGATTAAGTAGCTACGCTCCGGGGTAGCTATCTCAAACCGGGGTAGCTATCTCAACTCAAAAAGCAGATTCAGTTTCAAGAGCTGATTAAGTCGCTTCGCTCCACCCACCAAGGGAAGGGATCTTTCTTCCATCTCCGAAAGAGGGTCCCGGGGGGAGCCTTTGTTTTATCCAGCGGAGCCTTTAAAGAAGCACTTTCTCCCTTATTAGGAGCGTAGCGGTGAAAGCCGCAATATTCTTTGCGCCTGTATTTATCCGTCCGAAGTCCTCGCAATATTCTTTGCGCCTTCAGCCGTAAACGACTTTTCTTTCTCTGGATCTCCGGAGCTACGCGTAGCGGACAGCCGTCAACTACTTTCTATTTATTTATCCGAGCATTATCAGGAGAAAGAAATTCAGAAGGTCGTAATTGAGCGATTCAATCTTCTTTTGAACCTTGTTCATTGAGGCGTCGGACTTGTTAATGGAATTTCATTCCTTCTCAAATTCTCAATATTCTTTGAACCCCCTTTGTTCATTGATAAGAGTCGATCTTCTTCTTCACGTCCGGAGGACTGGTCCGAAGTCCTAGTCTTTGAGTTCTCCTTATATAATGAGACCTTGTAAAGGGCGAACTTTCAGTCGCTTCGATCATTCTTTGCACCGCTCCGTGGGTCGCAAAGTTATTTAAGGTTCAAAGAAGATTTACGGTTTATTTTAGTGGGCTCGCTAACTCTACCTGGGCGCCTAGCCCGAGGGAGACTATGGGGATAATTACCTTTTCGATGCGAGAACGACAGCAACTGGAACAACTGGGACAAGAACTTCTCTCTCTCTGGTCTCGCTCCTTCGCACCTTTCAAGAGCGACTTCTGCCGCCGATCTATCTGAACTTTCTATGCCACTGAGAAATTTAGGGTCCTCCTCTCCGGATAAGAAGACAGCCTTAGTTATTCACACCGAAACAAGACCTCTCCTCCTAAGAAATTGATAAGGAATCTTTGACCCTTGCTTCTTTTCTTGGGCACAACTTATCCTTTATCTATCTATTGGGACAGATTTCCCTACTGAAAAGGTTCTCCTTACTGACTTTTGAATACTCTTTCTCCCTAAAAGGAGAAATTTCAGGCCCAAAGAAGCATGCTTCAGGTTCGCAACCTAGTGCTTCAAGAAAGAGATCCTTGTGAAAGGTCTTAGGATAGTCGGACTCATATAACAATGTATCAAAGGACGGCTACGGAGGCCTGAATGAACAAGGTTCAAAGAATATTTCATTGTCTTCTTCTTCTTCCTATGCCTTGAATCTTATCATAACTAATCGCCTTTGCCTTTTTCTGACTTTCATGCCTCCCTGCTTTCATTCAATATTCATCCGCCTCAATGGATCTGGCTCTGAGGCCTCAATGAACAAGGTTCAAAGAATTATCGAAGAAAAAGCCTTTCCGAATCATCGCTCCTCATCCTCATCAACGGGAGGAATATCCATCTCAATCGGTTCCAAGTGGTGGTCCTCATGCAATAAAGCTAGTAAAGAAGATCAGTGGATATATCATATTGAATGCGTGGCACACAAACCATATCATATCTAAGAGGAATCGGGTGAACCAGATGGTTTCAAGTCTTTTGATTTTAGTATTATATTGATCCCACGGAGCGGTGCAATGGCTACAACTGGGATGATGAATAGCTAATGCTTTGATCATCCTATGATCACTGAACTTGCTGAGTGCTTGCTGCTTTTGGCTCCCCTTCTAATACAGACAATTGTGCGTGCAAACAATTTAGTGGAATTCGAATCATAGGCTTTCTTTCTCTTTTGAGTAGGTTTGGAAGGGCCTTTGTTCCAATAACATCGATAAGTCGCTTCGCTTCGCGCCTTGACTCCGGGGGTAGGTTCCATGCGTGAGGGTCTCGAAGCTTCTTCGCTTCCTTATGAATATAGTGAGACTCCATAAACAGCTTCTTCAACGGAAGCCACTGAAAGTCAATGAACAAGGCGTCGAGCAGGGGAATTGGTATCGTCGAGATCTAACCTGTACAATCTGCCTCATGAAAGGCGGATGAGGCTTCCTCCTACACTGCAACTAAAGCAGAAACTTCTGAAAGAGGAAGTCGATGAAGCGTGACTTTCGAAGCA
>NC_066867.1:33977251-33996364 GCF_025177605.1 Cucumis melo
CAGTTCGATATATAAAAAAATGATAAATTTGAAAATGCTGTTAGAAAAAAAACAAAGTAAATTAATAATATAAAACTAACTAAATAAGCTAAATACAACAAGATATAAGACGAGATTCGACCACCTCCTACATATTTAATACTTTCTGCTACAAAAAAATTAAGAATACCCACCGCATTGATAATTCCATCAATTATCCGTCGATCAAAAAAAATAAGTTAATTCAGCTAATATTCTTATACCCCCAATTAAGGATATTCGATAAAAAGCATCTATGTAACCACGATTATATGACCAATTATATATTATATTTATAATTTTTTCAAAAAAAAAATTCTTAGTAAAATTTTTAACAACTGAATTACGAAAATTCAAATTTTGTAAAGATGAATAAGTGGGCTTATAGAAGAAAGACGCTATAAATATTCCGAAATAAGCTATAGTCACAGAAAAAGTTGCATTTTTAACAAATTCATACCAATTTTCAGAATCTTTTGAACTTTCATGTAACAAGTTTATAGACGGAGTTAACCATTTGTCTAATATATTCAAATCAATTGCTTCTTGATTGAATTGAGTGAACGGGCTTCCTATGATTCCAACAAACAAAGTAAATAGGGATAACACAAACATCGGAAATAGCATAGTATTATCTGATTCATAGGGATAATAAAAAGTATTTTTAGTACTAAAATGGGGACTACTAACAAACGGGCGCATAATTTTTGTTACATTACTATTAATTTGAGATGTTTTTTTTTTTTATCCAAAAAGAAGACCTTTCATTATTATTCATTGTTAATAATGAGAAGAAAGGAAAGTTTTTTTTACTGATTTTTGATCCTTCTTTACCCCATAATGATATTGAATAAAGGGAGTTATTTGTTTTTCCATTATAGTTTTTACAATAAAGGTTTAAATGTCCATCAAAAGTAAGTAAGTAGATGCGAAACATATAAAATGCTGTTAATCCTGCTGTGGAACAGGCGATTATTGCGAAAATCGGTGAATACAACCAACTATCATTAAGAATTTCATCTTTGGACCAAAAGCAGGCAAGGGGTGGAATACCACAAAGAGAAAGGGTACCTAATAAAAAAGCATTTTTTGTAATTGGCACATGCTTTGTTAAACCACCCATAAGAACCATATTCTGACTTTTATCTGGAGATATCCAACAACCGATTCCATTGAGTGAATAATGGACCCCGATCCTAAAAACAACAACGCTTTTGAATAAGCATGAGTAATCAAATGAAATAAAGCAGCCTGATAAGACCCCATACCCAAAGCTAACATCATATAGCCCAATTGAGACATTGTAGAATAGGCTAAACTTCTCTTAATATCTTTTTGAGCAAGAGCTAAAGTAGCTCCAAATAGTACTGTTATTATACCTATCAAAGCTATTAGATTCATGATGTAAGGTATTACTATAAAAAGCGGAAGAAGCCGAGCAACAAGAAAAATTCCCGCTGCTACCATGGTAGCAGCATGTATAAGAGCCGAAATGGGGGTAGGACCCTCCATAGCATCAGGTAACCATACATGAAGAGGAAATTGAGCAGATTTAGCAACTGCACCTGCAAATAATAGGACGGCGCACAAAGTAACAAATAATAAATTAACCTCATTATTATCAATCAAGTTATTGAATATTTTAAATAAATCCCGAAATTCAAAACTCCCCGTTGTCCAATAAAGACCTAAAATTCCTAATAATAAACCAAAATCCCCTACGCGATTAGTTACAAATGCCTTTTGACAAGCATTCGCCGCAGTAGGTCGAGTGAACCAAAAACCTATTAATAGATAAGAACACATTCCAACCAATTCCCAAAAAATATAAATTTGGATCAAATTCGAACTAGTAACTAATCCCAACATTGACGTATTGAACAAACTCATATACGCAAAAAATCTCAAATATCCTTGATCATGAGACATATAATTGTCACTATAAATAAGAACCATAATTCCAACAGTCGTGATTAATATTGCCATAATACAAGTAAGTGGATCGATCAAGTAGCCCAACTCTAAAGAAAAATCATTATTGATAGTCCAAGACCATACATATTGATAGATATAACTAGTATTTATTTGATCAATAGACAGATAAACTGCAAAAATCATAACTATACTTAACAATAAAATACTCGGAAAAGACCACATACGTCGAAGGTTTTTGGTTGCCGTCGGAAAAAGTAGAAGGCCCACTCCTATTAAGATAGGAATTGGAAGTGAGATGAACGGTATGATCCATGAATATTGATATGTATATTCCATAAAAAAGTATATTAAATTCCTAATTAATTTTTCTGATTCACCAGCTCTTATCTCTTTTCAAAAGGATCAGTTAATAACAAATTTAAATATCCAAAACGGAAATAGAATTTTATTTTTCTATTCTTAATTTTTTGCCAAATACTTCAAATATTTCAAGTCACGAAGTTACAATTGTTCAAATAAGATGAGATGATCCATTGAAACTATTAATGAACACACCCATTACTTTTAAGTAAAATTTTTTGACAATATAGAAACTGCAAATTTTCTTTATTATTTAGTATGCATTACAAAAATTCCCCGCTCTAGAGCAAGAAAGAATAATTAGACCAAAAACACTATTTTATTTTGGTATCAATCATAAAAGACAGTCTACAAGTTGATCCAGTAAAATAAGACTTCTTTGTATTAAATTCTACGAATCATTAAACAATTTTTTTTTGACAAAATAACATTATATATATTGTTTTTTCTTTGTTTCTAATCTAATAATTTCGAATTTTCGATAGCTATATTAGGAGTATACTATAATTTCAATAATAAATGGATAATAAATAGTAAAGAACAATTCATTTTGAACAATAGATGTCTTTCACATCCAACTATAGTAATGAATAATCAATTATAATTTTGTAATGGCAGTTCCAAAAAAGCGCACTTCTATATCAAAAAAACGGATTCGGAAAAATATTTGGAAAAGCAAAGGGCGTCGGGCAGCGTTGAAAGCTTTTTCGCTAGCAAAATCTCTTTCAACGGGTAATTCCCAAAGTTTTTTGGGGGACAAATCAAATAAATACTGAAAGATTGGAATAATCTGAATTGGTTTGACTCAAAAAACAGCCTAGTAAAAGTTCGTTTATAATTTTTATATTTTATATATATATTTTTTATATATTAAATATAAATTTTTTTTTATCAAAGCAATTAGTGTAATTTTCCTAATGTTTTGAGCGGATAAATATGAAATTCTTTTTCCTTTTTGTAGGCTATGTAAAAAAAAATAATAAATCGTTTGTTTACTCAATTAAAAAATGGAAAATGGTACTTTTTTGTTCAAAGAATAAAAAAGGTTGACCTTTCTTTTTCATATCTTTGTTTTATCATTTTCGAGATGGGGAAAATATGAATCCCCATCGCCCCACTAAACCAAAAAGTTTTTGTTGATTTTTGATTTTATTATCTATTTTCGATATTATATATAATATCGAAATATAGAAGAGCAAATAGTAAACTGAAACTCTTTATTAAAAATTTAATAAGACATTGAAACGATGACATTAGTTGATTAAGTTAAAACCTTCTTTTTGAATTCTATGAACCCTTACCTTATTTCTTTTCTCGAAATCATTATTACTATTATAGATATAGAATATATCTCGCCGAATACATAATGAAATTGGTTTGCAAAATCCTATAAAATAAAACTATTATTAAAAAAATAAAACTATTATTAAATGAAGAAAATTGACACCTTAAATTCTTATTGAAATAAATGAAATCGGATAAGATTTTTATTGGAAACGCTCAAATCTCCTATTTTTTTCCCTTTAATGAAATTATCATTTAAAGATAAAGAGTTTTTTATCCACGATAAATATTTTGTAAAAAATATTCCATTTAATTGCAAATTCATTCTATTTTTTTCAATCTCGACGATTGAATAATAATAGGTTATTATGATTTCGAGAAAGCCGCTATGGTGAAATCGGTAGACACGCTGCTCTTAGGAAGCAGTGCTAGAGCATCTCGGTTCGAGTCCGAGTGGCGGCATGCCATTTTTTTTTTATAAAAAAAAGTTCTATAATAGAATTAATAATTCAAGTCCCAGATATTAATTCAAATAATTGAATTGCGGGACCTTTAAATTTATTTTTTTATGATATTTTTAACTTTCGAGCATATATTAACTCATATATCTTTTTCGGTCATTTCAATTGTCATTACAATTCAGTTAATAACCTTATTAATCAATGAAACCGTAGGACTCTATGTTTCGTCAGAAAAGGGCATGATAGTTACTTTTTTCTGTATAACAGGATTATTAGTTACTCGTTGGATTTATTTGAGGCATTTACCATTAAGTGATTTATATGAATCATTACTATTTCTTTCATGGGCTTTATCCATTATTCATCTATTTGCTTATTTAAAAAAATATAAAAACCATTTAAGTGTAAGCGCAATAACCGCGCCAAGTACTATTTTTACACAAGGTTTTGCTACTTCAGGTTTTTTAACTGAAATGCATCAATCCCCACTATTAGTTCCCGCTCTCCAATCTCATTGGTTAATGATGCACGTAAGTATGATGGTATTAGGTTATGCAGCTCTTTTATGTGGATCATTATTTTCAGTAGCTCTTATAGTGATTACATTTCAAAAAGCTATAAGAATTTTTGGTAAAAAACAATAATTTATTAAATGCGTTATTTTCCTTTGATGAGATCCAATACATCAACGAAGGGAACTATTTTGTAAGAAACACTTCCTTTTTTTCTTCGAAGAATTATTATAAGTCTCAACTGATTCAACAATTAGATCATTGGAGTTATCGTATTATTAGTCTAGGGTTTATCTTTTTAAGCATAGGTATTCTTTCAGGGGCAGTATGGGCTAATGAGACATGGGGATCGTATTGGAATTGGGACCCAAAGGAAACTTGGGCATTTATTACTTGGACGATATTTGCAATTTATTTACATACGCGAACAAATAAAAATTTTGAAGGTGTAAATTCCGCAATTGTGGCCTCTATGGGTTTTCTTATAATTTGGATATGCTATTTTGGGGTCAATCTATTAGGGATAGGGCTACATAGTTATGGTTCATTTACATTAACATCTAATTGAATTCATTCAAGAAAGGGCCTGACGAACACAAACATGGAGGGGTATAGATAAGAAAATTGTGTGTAAGACATCGAGAACCCTTTGAATCACTACATTACTTGATTCAAATGGTTCTCACAAAAGCCAAATGTATGAGGAAGTCCAATTCATTTTTTTATTTAACTTAAGAAAAAAGACTTCTTTTTTTTATTGTGCAACGAATGATTAAAAAAAATTATTATAGTATTGCTGTTTCATTTTTTTATGAAAACTATCTAGCAAAATAATTAGATAAAATAGCTTCGACCTTGTCAACTGATAGTGAGAAAACAAAATCTGGATAAATACCAATACCTATGACAGGTATAAGGATAGAGATCGCAACAAACAACTCTCGTGGTCCCGAATCAAAAAAATAAGAATTTTTAGCATTAAAAAGCTTGTATCCATAGAACATCTGGCGTAACATAGATAATAAATAAATGGGAGTTAATATAATTCCAATTGCCATTACCAAAGTAATTACTATTTTTGCCATTAAAAGATATTTTTGGCTAGTAATTATTCCAAAAAAGACTATTAATTCTGCAACAAAACCGCTCATACCAGGCAATGCAAGGGAAGCCATCGATAAGATACTGAAAGTCATAAATATTTTTGGAATTGGGATAGCCAGTCCTCCCATTTCATCGAGATAAACCAGACGTATTCTATCATAACTTGTTCCTGCCAAGAAAAAAAGTGCAGCGCCAATAAATCCATGAGAGATTATTTGTAAAATAGCTCCATTCAGTCCCGTATCGCTTATAGAACCAATTCCTATAATTATGAAACCCATATGAGAGACGGAGGAATAAGCTATTCTTTTTTTTAAATTGCGTTGACCCGAAGATGTTGAAGCTGCATAGATTATTTGAATTATGCCTAATATGATCAACCAGGGTGAAAAGATAGAATGGGCGTGGGGTAATAATTCCATATTGATCCGAACCAATCCATATGCTCCCATTTTTAATAAGATTCCGGCTAGAAGCATACAAGTACTGTAATGTGCCTCTCCGTGGGTATCTGGTAACCATGTATGTAAGGGTATAATCGGTGATTTGACAGCAAAAGCAATAAGAAATCCGATATAGAATAGTATTTCTAGTGCTATAGGATACGATTGATTAGCTGATGTTTCAAAATTTAAAGTTGGTTCATTAGAACCATATAAACCGATACCCAGAACTCCCATTAACAAAAAAATGGAACCTCCCGCAGTGTACAAAATAAACTTTGTAGCTGAATACAACCGTTTCTTTCCGCCCCACATCGATAGAAGTAGATAAACGGGAATTAATTCTAACTCCCACATGATAAAAAAGAGTAAGAGGTCTCGAGCAGAAAATGATCCTATTTGACCACTATACATTGCTAACATTAGAAAATGGAATAATCGGGAATCTCGAGTAACTGGCCAAGCCGCTAAAGTAGCTAAAGTGGTGATAAACCCCGTCAGTAAAATGGGTCCTATGGAAAGTCCATCGATTCCCAATCTCCAGTAAAAATCCAAAAAAGGGATCCATTTATAATCCTCCATCAATTGGATTAATGGATCGTCTAATTCGAAATGATAACAAAACGCATAGGTTGTTAGAAGCAGCTCGAGTACACAGATACATATAGTATACCATCTCATTACTTTATTTCCTCTATGAGGGAAAAAGAAAAGTAATAAACCCGCAAATATTGGAAAAACTACAACTGTTGTTAACCAAGGAAAATAATTCGTAGTAAAAACAAGATACACTTGGACTAAAAAAACCCATGTTCGAAAATAAAATAAAAAAAAATATATATATGTATATTTATTTTCGAGCACGAGTTTTTGTCGGTAAAAAAGAAATCAAATGTATTCAAGGGGGCTTTTAGAGAACGTATCAATAAGCTAGACCCATGCTTCGAGTTGTTTCATGCCATAAATAAACGCGAACACTCAAAAAATCTGTCGGACAGGCAGATTCACATCTCTTACAACCAACACAGTCTTCCGTTCGTGGAGCCGAAGCTATTTGCTTAGCTTTACATCCGCCCCAAGGTATCATTTCTAATACATCTGTGGGGCAAGCTCGGACACATTGAGTACACCCTATACATGTATCATAAATCTTTACTGAATGTGACATTGGATCTATAATTTTTTTTTAAGACTATAAATTTTCGATCGAGTAAATTTGTAAATGAATTATATATTTAGATACCAGATGAGTCAATAATTTATCAGAATTTTGATAATCAATCTACTTTCAGATTAACTCATGCGATAGGGCCAAGATACTTTGATTTTTTACGTTTTCGCAAACATTATCATGGATTACGTATGATACATATAATTTTACTTGATGAATATCATAATTTATCTCATAAATAAATATTACTTATTCAACAAATTCGATTGATTGATACGAGTGGATTTTCTGTTACGATAAATTGACGAAAGAATAGCTGGGCCAATAGCTGCTTCAGCGGCTGCAATAGCTATAACAAAAATTGAGAAAATATTCCCTTTTAATTGGCGACTATCAAAAAAATCAGAAAATGTTACGAAATTCATATTAACTGCATTCAGTATAAGCTCAAGACACATAAGGGCCCTAACCATATTTCGGCTTGTGATCAATCCATAGATACCGATAGAAAATAAATAGGCACTTATAATAAGTACATGTTCGAGCATGATTGACCAACTCCTTATCAATTCCGATTCATTTCAATATGAACAAAAATGTAATAGATTCAATTCAATTGACAAAAAAAAAGTACAGAACAAGAGAATATATTCGTAATCGATCGAATAAAAGAATTTTGAGTTTAGACCAAAAAATCTTCAAATAGAATTGAAGGGGAATGTGTGTGATAACATACAACAAAGTTTAAATTATGCTATTTCTAACTAAAGATTTATTACTGGCGAGCCACGGAAATTGCGCCGATCAAAGCAGCTAAAAGAATGATCGAAATGAGTTCAAATGGAAGAAAAAAATATGTTGATAAATAAATTCCAATTTGTTGACTATTACTTATTAAATCTTGCTCTAGAATCTGATTTGATCTTGTAGTCCAAATAATCCCATACCATGACGTATCTACAATAGTAGTCATTAGTGAAACAAAAATACTTGTACAAACCAGAAAAGTAACTCCATTCCCAACGGTCCAAAGATTAAAATCTTTGGAATATTCTGAACCCTTCATGAACATCACAGCAAATATGATTAAAACATTTATAGCTCCCACGTAAATAAGGAGTTGCGCAGCAGCTACAAACTGGGCGTTTGCTAGAATATAGAATAAGGATATAGAAACAAGAACCAGTCCCAACGAAAAAGCAGAATAAATGGAGTTGTTAAATAATAGTACTCCCATACTTCCTAATATAAGACCTGATCCCAACAAGACTACAAGAAAATCATGTATCGGTCCAGGCAAATCCATTATATGTAGTAAAAAAAGAGATAAATAAATCTAAATGTTTTTCATGACCTTATTGATCTGACCAGGAAAAAAAATGTATAATCAATTCCTAATTAAATATTAAGGGGTGTGAATTAATGTAGGTACAGTTATTCTATTAATCTTAGTCTTGATCTGAAAGAGTAAAGTAGATTGAAACTATATATTTCGAAATATATAGTTTCAATCTAAATTAAGCTACAATTCTCATGAATCAATAGTTTGGATTTGTAGGTAGTGACCAAACAAACAAAACGAAAGAAACCTCATGTCTTTAGATCAAAACAGAACCTTAGTAATTGTAAATTACTCTTTAATCAACAGATTGACTTATTTTAGACTTCAATTTGAGGCGAATTCGAATTCAAAATTGTTCTAATTGTATAATCATCAACTACTGACATTGGTAAACGACCCAAAGAAATTTGATTATAATTCAATTCGTGACGATCATAAGTAGAAAGTTCATATTCTTCAGTCATTGATAAACAATTTGTTGGACAATATTCAACGCAGTTACCACAAAATATACAGATCCCGAAATCAATACTGTAATTAAGCAATCGTTTCTTTCGAATATCCGTTTCCAATTTCCAATCAACAACGGGAGAGATCTATAGGACATACACGAACACATACTTCACAAGCAATGCATTTATCGAATTCAAAATGGATTCGACCACGGAAACGCTCCGATGCTATTAATTTTTCGTAAGGATATTGAATAGTTACAGGCAAACGATTTGCATGGGATAAAGTAATCATGAAACCCTGACCAATGTACCTTGCAGCTCGTACTGTTTGTTGACCATAATTCATGAACCCAGTTACCATAGGGAACATATTATAATATCTCTAAAGAATTTTATGTTTGTTTCTTTCTCTTGTTTGAGCAAGTCGTGAATATAGAATATGGTATTCCTTTACAATGAAAAGAGTTGAAAAGATGTTGTTAATAATAGATTACCGAGAGATATAGGTAAAAGAAATTTCCATCCAAGATTTAATAGTTGATCTATTCTTAGTCGGGGTAAAGTCCATCTTGTTGCTATAGAAATGAACAAGAACAAATAAGTTTTCGCTAATGTAATAAAGATACTAATTGTCATTCCAAAGACTTCATACACTTTATTTATTTCAAATAGTTCATAACCTAATATGTATGGAATAGAGATATCCCAACCACCCAAGTAAAGAACAGTTACAAATAACGAAGAAACTAATAGATTTAGATAGGAAGCAACATAAAATAAACCAAATTTTATACCTGAATACTCAGTTTGATAACCCGCTACTAATTCTTCTTCTGCTTCTGGTAAATCAAAAGGTAATCTCTCGCATTCTGCTAAGGAAGAAATTAGAAAAATAACAAACCCTATAGGTTGACGCCACAAATTCCAACCCCAAAAACCATATTTTGATTGAGCCTCAACTATATCAACGGTACTAGAACTGTTAGATAATTATAGTCGGTAATAACATCACTGTTCTCATCGCTATTACAGAACCGTACATGAGATTTTCACCTCATACGGCTCCTTGAGGGCCTTAAATAAATCTAAGGAGCGTATCGGGATTATTTATCTTGTCTTGCTATGTTTTTTTTGTAGAATACTATAAGATAAAAATATACTATAAGATAAAAATCTATCGTGTGTCCCCAAATTAACCCAATAGAATTCTGTCTGTTATAATAATAAAGAAAAAGGTTACTTCTGAATTGATCTCATCCTTTAAAAAAAATTCTTTGTTGAGTAATAACTTAATTCTTTACTAAAATACTATTTATTATAAATATCAATAACCCATTGTTTTCAATTACGAAAAAAAAATTGGCTATTCCATTAGTTCATGAATTCGGACATGAATTCTATCTCTATGAATAGGGAGATAGGAAAGAAATGCATATAGTAATGGAGATAAGAAACAATAAAAAATATCTCTTTTTTTTTTTTTTTGTAATTGGATTCTTTCCATTTTTTTTCGTTCCTATTCTTCTTTCTGAGAAAAAGGGTACTTACTCAATAAGGGATTATTTCGTTTCCGATAGTCATTTATTTAATGGGTGGATAGGCGTATACTCTGGATCGGAATCGTGGGGAGTACTGCCTGATCATTTCTACAAACTTAAAGCCCCAATTCGTATTCTTTTTATATTATGCATTTTGCAAAAATGTCCTTCTCTCTCTTTTGGTTTTGGATAATTTTGAAAATCTCCATTACTAATCCTTTGTATATCTTGGTGTTTCTAACCATCCACTCATTTTTGCTCAATCGGCTGTGTTATGGTAATACACATATGGTAGTACATAAAAATAATAGTGAAAACTCAATCCGGTTGATCTTTTGAGTCCGCTTCAAGACAGGATAACTAGTGACCCAATCTTGGGGCTCTCTTGCGCCTATATTTTTTTCTGCTTAACTCTTATACATAGAAAATGAGACTTAATATTTTGACTGCTAATTTTTATTTATATAAGCTGTTTTCTTTCACTCATATAACTATCTGATTTAGTTCATTAATCCGAATAATAAATATAAAAATGAGGATATCTATTCAATGCATTTCAACCCTTTTCTCGAAAAAAAGTGGGAGAAGTTTATGTCTCAACGAATCACACGTAGAGATATTGATAATACACATAGAGTTAATGGTATTTCATAACTAATTGATTGAGCAGCAGCTCGTAGACCACCTAAGAAGGAATATTTATTATTGGATCCATATCCTGACATAAGAAGTCCGATGGGAGCAACACTTGAAATGGCAATCCATAAAAAAAACACCGATAGGTAGATCGGCTAAAACAAGGCGATAACCAAAAGGAATTACTGAATAGCTTAGTAAAATTGATATGACTGCTATCGATGGTCCCATACTGAATAAGCGAGTATCACCTCTAGATGGAAGCAGATTTTCTTTAAAAAGTAGTTTTGTACCATCTGCTAAAGCTTGAAGAACTCCCAAAGGACCAGCATATTCAGGTCCAATCCGTTGTTGTATTCCTGCGGATATTTCTCTTTCTAACCATACAATTACTAGTACGCCTATTGTGATTCCCAATACAGTAGTCAAAATAGGGACAAGTACCCATAGAATTCCATAGAATTCTTTTAAGAATTCCAATCTCGAAAAAGAATTGATATCTTGGACTTGTGATGTATCAATTATCATTTTAACGATCAACTTCTCCCATAATGATATCTATGCTACCTAGTATTGTCATAATATCAGCCAATTTCATTCTTTTAACTAACTGAGGAAGAATTTGCAAATTGATAAAACCCGGCGGGCGAATTTTCCACCTCCAAGGAAAACCACCCTGATCCCCTATCAAAAAAATGCCCAATTCTCCTTTGGGGGCTTCGACTCTCACATAAAGTTCTTGTTTCGCCAATTCAAAAGTTGGCGAAGGTTTTTTACTAATGAATCGATAGTCAAAGTCATTCCATTCCGGAGACCTTGCTCGATCAAAAGATCGTATTTCTAAATTTTCATAAGGTCCCCCTGGAATTCCTTCCAAAGCTTGTTGAATAATTTTTACGGATTCCGTCATCTCAGCAAGTCTGACTAAATAACGAGCTAATGAATCGCCTTCTTTTTGCCACTGAACTTCCCAATCAAATTCGTCATAACACTCATAACGATCAACTTTACGAAGATCCCATGGTATTCCGGAAGCTCGTAGCATTGGTCCTGATAACCCCCAATTTATGACCTCTTCTCCAGAAATAATACCTACTCCCTCAACTCGTTCTAAAAAAATAGGATTTTGTGTAATAAGTTTTTGATATTCAGCAACCGCTGTCAAAAAATAATCGCAGAAATCCAAACATTTATCTATCCATCCATGAGGTAGATCAGCCGCGACTCCCCCGATACGAAAAAAATTATGCATCATTCTCATACCGGTGGCTGCTTCGAATAGATCATATACTAATTCTCGTTCTCTGAAAATATAGAAGAAGGGAGTCTGTGCGCCAATATCCGCCATAAAAGGGCCAAGCCATAACAGATGAGAAGCTATACGACTCAACTCCAACATAATTACTCTGATATAGCTAGCTCTTTTGGGGACTTGAATATTTCCCAACTGTTCTGGACCATTTACGGTTATTGCTTCTGTAAACATAGTAGCTAAATAATCCCAACGTGTTACATAAGGTAGATATTGTATAATTGTTCGGTTTTCTGCAATTTTTTCCATCCCTCTGTGTAAATAACCCAATATTGGTTCACAGTCAATAACATCTTCACCATCCAAAGTAAGGATGAGTCGAAGAACACCGTGCATTGAGGGGTGGTGAGGTCCCATATTGACTATCATGAGGTCTTTTCTTGTAGCCGGTCCATTCATAAGTTTTTCCTCGATTCATCTTTCCATGAATTGCTGAAAATTAAAATAAGTTCATAAAAATGCAAGATCTAATAAATCAAATAATTAAAAATTACTTTTTAAATTACTGAGTTTTTGACTCCCGAATATCCAATTGATTAATTAATTCTTTATAACGCATTTTATTTTTCTTTGATAAATAAGAAAGTAATCGTTGGCGTTTTCCGAGAATTTTACGTAGACCTCTTTGAGATAAATAGTCTTTTTTGTGCAATTCCAAATGTGAAGTAAGTCTTCGTATCTTATTGGTGAAACTGACTACTTGAAATTCAACAGATCCTCCATTTTCTTTTTTTTCTTCTTGCGAAATAACTGAGCTGAATGAATTTTTTACCATAAAATTAAATCTCCTTAGCCTTCTTTTTTTTTATAAATTATTATTGATCAGTAATAATAATGTTACTCGTTTTAATTTGATATACACAATAATCTTACTTTGATTAAGAATTTCTATTCTTTTTTTTTTTAATAAAATCTAGCAATCCCTTTTTTGAAAATTTCAGATAGGTATACAAAAGTCTGGTATATTTTTGCATGCACAAAAAATATTTAGACTGCAATTTTCAATTTAAAATGAAATAAGAATATTTTCTTGATTCATTTCTAAATCTAATAGATACGTCATTAAATTCAATTAATATCATCTATCAGAATCTAAGAGAGTGCCATATGTGTATTTCTTTGTCTTCATATACCATATAAGGTACGGGCAATATAGGAAAAATGTAGCATTAACTAATTTGCAATTGTGGATACATATGGATCCTTAGCATACTAAAACGACTGCTATTATTGGTATCAAACCAATACCGATTCATACAAGCTAAATCTTCTAATCGATAATTGGGCCAAAGAAAGAACTTTAATTTTTTTAGTTGATTTTGATATCTATCAAGATGTTTGCTTGTTTTATCTAAAACTTGATCATCTGTTTTCACCTTATTTCCATTGTAAAATGCTGTATTTCTCTGGATATCATTTTTATTCCCAGAATTGAAACAAATTAGAATTCTAAACTCTCTACGACCTCTAGGGGATAAGATATTTTCCGGAACAAGCAAATCATAATAATTGCTGGTTCTATTTTCAGTCATTTTTTGAGGTATTGCAATGGATTCAGCAAAACTCCTCTTATAAGGATAGCCTTTTTCTTGATATTTTTGATTAAATTGGTACTTATTCTTATGAACTAATGAAATACCTATGGTTTGAGACATAATAAATTTTCCATCATTTTTTACAGACAGACGAATGGGTTCTATAATAAGTATTCCAGTTCTAATTAATTCTGAAAGAATCAAGCCCTTCGAAGATAGCAGAATATCCAGACTCAGGTTGCCATTTTGAATAGAGGATATATAAATTTGTTTGGGATCTAGCAGTCTAACCAGGAGACAACATATTTTGATGTTATTGAAAATTTTTTTATTTACGTATGCCGAACCATCCCATCTGCATTGAACACGAAAATATTTTTTTAGTAACAACTCAAACTCCTTGCTCATCTTTTTCGCGTATTGGTTTTGATTTATACGTTTTCTCCTATCTGCTACCGCAGAATCTTCTTGAAGATTTTTTTTTGTGGTTTGAGTGAACTGAGTCAAGATCCTCTTTGGCCACAGATTCCTTTTCTGCTTTATTTCCATTTTCTAATTCAAAAGTTTTTTCCTTCGCTGATAGAAAAAGAGATCCTTTTTTCTTTTCAATGAGTTTTTTTTTTTTTACTAAAAATTTCATTTCCATTCAATTTTTTTTCATTTCCATTCAAATTAAAAAGAAGTGATTTGATTGGTATCAGCCATGGATTAATCTTATATGCATTATAAAGTATCAAAAATTCTGGAAAGACCCACCCACGTTTCAAATTCGATCTGGAACCACTTAGTATTTCTTCATTCATTCTCATCCAATCAAAAAAAGTTTGTTTTTTTTTGTTGGATCGGTTGCTTTTTTTATCTTGATTAATTGTCAGATAAAACAAATGTTTCTTATTTATTTTTTTAATTAGTTGAAAATGATTAACCCCAGTTTTAGTATTTTTTTTACTGTTCGTGTCAGCCTCAATATGGATCCAGGATCGAATATCGACCTTATTTTTAATAGAAAAATGCAGCATTCTCCAATCAAAATATTTTCTATCCATAGTTTTTTCCAGATCTATAATATCATCTTCTCGTAGATAATTATTGATAAGGATATCAGTCAGTATATCAATAAATTTACATTTATCCGTGTTGTACTTATAAGAACTTTCTTGATTATTTTTTTACTTCTACTGGTAATTCAACAATATATGAATCTTTATTATCTTCATAATTAATAGATTTATATGATAAACAATCATATATATATTTTTTTTATTTTCTTATCTTTTTTATTCGGTAATGAGTCGTCTATTTCAAAATGATTTTGTTTTTTGTAAGCAATTAATCGGTTTTTTTTCATCTGAAAAACATTGGTTAAAATCTTTATTTTTACGATCTTGCTTAACTCTATTTCGCCATTTTTGGGGGGAGTAATTTTGACCATCTAATCGGATATAAATCCAAGTTATAATGACCCCTTAACCAGTTTTTCCATTGATTTCTCATTCCAGAATTTTCAAGATTATTTTGTTTTAGGTCGGAATGTAATATTTCGTGTGCTCCAACAACTTCAACAAAATAATCCTCTATTTCATTCTTAAGAAAACGAGATGTTCCGTGATATTGAAAGACAGGTCTTAACTTAGATAAATTAATAATTTGTGTTTGTGATAATTTGTAAAATAAATATGCGACAAGTATGATAAGTCCAAAAAGATCTTTCCATTCTTATTAGTAATATTGGAAAGTGACTTTTTGATAGTTGAAATAAAGTCAATTATACTTTGATTTGTTTTATCAATTCTTTCTTGATTTGATTCATTATTGAAAATGGATTTAGTAAATTTTTTTTTTATTGATTCAATAAAAAGTTGGCCATTCCTCGGCATATTAATCATACGTTGAAAACATATACATAGATATTTTTCAACAAAAAAATTTAGAAAATGATGCGATTTACGAATTAATCGTACATTTCTTTTTTTTAATATCTTTAAAATATTTTTCTGAGATTCAAATATTTTATCATCATAACTTATTTTGTTAGGACTAATTTCTGTATTTAGCAACTCTTGTTTCGTGTCTTTTCTAATTTTTTCAATTTTTTTTAGTATGGTGTTTGTTCTATCAGTCAAATCTTTCATTTTTTTTTCTCTCAATGAAAAATTTGTCCAATCCATAGAACTAATTACAATGGACGAGTCTTGGATCATTCGATTACTTATTATCGAATTTTTTTCGTTTTTAGCTTGATTCAACTTGTATATTTCTTTCAATTGAAATAATGGAATTGGGGTTCTTTGTAAAAGTGCTTTTATTCCTTCTTTTATCTTTATAAATAAAATGTTTTCGGTGACCTCTTTTTTTTTTTCTTTTGAAAAATTTATAATTTCTTTGAAAATTTTTATAAACAACTTTGTTCTTAAAAGTCTTCCAATACACATCTTTGTCCAGTTTTTTAAATTTTTTGCTCTTTCGGTTATTAACTCGGGTTCAAAAAACGAAAGGTTTCTTGTGCCAGTACCAAAAGGAAGGTCAGTTTCCATTCCCAAAATTGTTAAAAAAGAAAAATCCCTTTTCTTTTTTATTGAATCAGGGGATTCTAACCTAGATTTGGGCCACGGTTTCAGACGAAAAGGAAATAAGATCTTTATTTGAATACCGTCTGTTAACCAATTTTTTGGAAATTCGTTTTCTGATAATGGAATACCATTATATGTGCACTTTATATGAATTTCTTTATTCCAATTTTGAAAATCCTCATACCAGTCAGGAACTGCAAATAATAGCATACGGGTAAGGTTTTTAGCTATTATCAATGAGGGTAAGACAATATATTTTCTAATAATTGATTGAGTTATTAACAAAGAACCTCTTATTACTTGAGCAAATCGAATGCTATCCCAGAGTTCTCCTATTTCTATACGTCTTTCTTCTAAGGTGCTTTTCAACAACTTTCTACTTTTTTGCATATTTTCGCTTCTCGTTTCTTCTCTATTATTCGAAATAGTCAATTCTGTGTTTGTCCATATCCAAGGTCTAAAAAGTTTTTTCATTAGACCAGGAATATCAAAAAAACGAGATTTGGCTACTCTGTCAAAAAAAAGAAAAGAATGTACACGTTTTTGAAACAGTTTCCCAATAAATGTTTTACGTCGTTGAGCACGCATAGAGCCTTTGATTAGCTCTCGACGAAAATCCGATTGGTAGGAATAGCGTATCAGAGAAATTTGATCTGAGTCCTCAGACTCATCAGTATAGTTGATATTAGTATTAGTAGGAATATTTCTAATTTTTTCGTTCGCCTTTTGCCGATCAGTAAGCTTATTCCTATCATTAAAAAGTATGACATTTTTGGCTCTTCTTGAACGAATTTGATGATCTTCCGGCATATCTTCGTCGTTTTCTTGGATCAGTTGGTCTGTCTCCGTGATTAATTTGTATGACCAGCGAGGAACTTTTTTACTTATTTCTTTTATTGCAATCGAGTTTTCACCACTTTCTTTAGCTCCATCGAAGAAAAAGTTGAAAGATTTTCTTCGATCTTCTGACTCAATTTTATCTTCAATTTGTGGGTAATTAGTATTAAAAAAAATAACATGAATCTTATTTATCCAAATTTTCTTTTTCTCACTATCATTTTTTCTAGAACTTTTATTTAGCATTGAGAATAATAAAACTAAATTGATTCGTCTCCGGTAAGGACCACTCAACAACGGATCATATATTTTTGGTAAATAGTCTTTTTTAGTTTTATCATTACATAATTGAGTCCTTTTTTGCAGTACATCCCCAACTAAAGTAAGGGATCCGTGATCGAGAAGTCGAATTCTAGTTATAACTATTTTTTGAAAATTTATTTTTTTTTTTTCATTGAGAGAATTCCAAGGATTATCGAATTGATAATAATAAAGTTTTTTTGTTGTCAACAAAGATATCTTTTTTTTTATCATTTCTAAAAAAGTTGCTATACTAGGTGGATGTGTAAAAACTATTCTGTCTTTTCCGTCACTTTCACATGTATAAAAAAAATATTGTGACATTTCGTTTCTAACAGCATTTTCAAATTTATCATTTTTTATATATCGAACTGGACGATTCCATCGTTTATAGTCGAAAAGGATAGTCACAAGAGGTTTTTCAAACCAGAAGAGAGATTTTTCTTTTTTATCTATTTCTAACTTCGAATTTTCTTTATTTCCATCCGGAGGGTAAGAAGTTTCATAAACAGGTCTTTTTATATTTTGATAGCGTGTCCTTTTAAAGTGGAATTCATCCTTTGTTTTTTCCTTTCCATTCACTCGGATCTCTTCCGTTTCATCGATTTTGTCCGGATCCTCCTTTTCTTCCGAAAAAAGGGAAGGAGAAGTATCTTCTTCGGTGGATCCCTCTTGTTCCTGTTTAGTCCCCTTCGTTTCGGAAGTGGTTTCTATTTCTACATCTGTTTCTTCCTCGCTTTCCCCCCTTTTCTCCGTTTCTGAGGTTTCTTTCAGTTTCTTAGTAAGAATGGGTGACGGTATTCTGCCTAAATAGTAGAGACAGGTAATAAATAAGAGAATACTAAAGATTTGAGCCATAGAATTTCTCAATTCTGACACAAGGTACTTATTAGATCTAATGTACTTATTAGATCTAATAAGTACATTAGATCTAATAGAATTATTTTGCTGTATCCAGACTAATATCAATCCAACCCATTTCATGAATAAAATGTGACCAATTAACCAACCAACAAAACTACTTGTTACAAATAACATCTTGTTGTTGCATCGAAACATAGAAATGTTGACTAATCTGACTAACATTGAACTTGGTAAAATGAAATGGTTGAATAATTGAAAAATGAGATGATTCAGGAATACACATTGAATGCTAAGATTACGCATTGAGTTTCTGGTAGTAGATCCATAATCAAAAAAGTGTTTGTGATTGTTCCAGAAGAAATAAAACAAAAGATACGGTAGAGCTAGGACAGTTATTGTATGAGGTCTACCCAATGCTAGATGCAGAGGCGCATAA